>NW_028188647.1:0-161302 GCF_978046115.1 Saccoglossus kowalevskii
AACTTTTCAGTACTTTGCCACACTTTTCAGTACTTTGCCACACTTTTCAATACTTTGCCTCTACTTTTCATCACTTTGCACAACGTTTCAGTACTTTGCCACACTTTTCATTACTTTGCCACGACTTTGACACATCTTTTCAGTACTTTGCCACACTTTTCAGTACTTTGCCACGACTTTACACAACTGTTCAGTACTTTGCCACTGCTTTTCAGTACTTTGCTCCTACTTTTCAGCACTTTACCACACTTTTCAGTACTTTGCCACGACTTTGCCACAACTTTTCAGTACTTTGCCACACTTTTTAGTACTTTGCCGCTGCCTTTCAGTACTTTGCCACAACTTTTCAGCACTTAGGCACACTTTTCAGCACTTTGCCACAACTTTTCAGTACTTTGGCACAATTTTCAGTACTTTGCCACAGCTTGTCATTACTTTGCCACACTTTTCAACACTTTACCACAGCTTTTCAGTACTTTGCCACTACTTTTCAGCACTTTGCCACAACTTTTCAGTACTTTGCCACACTTTTCAGTACTTTGCCACTACTTTTCAGCACTTTGCCACTACTTTTCAGTACTTTGCCACACTTTTCAGCACTTTGTTTCAACTTTTCAGTACTTTGCCACACTTTTCAGTAATTTGCCACTACTTTTCAGCACTTTACAACAACTTTTCAGCACTTTGCCACAACTTTCAGTACTTTGCCACGACTTTGCCACAACTTTTTAGTACTTTGGCACAATTATAAGTACTTTGCCACTGATTTTCAGTACTTTGCCACACTTTTCAGTACTTTGCCACACTTTTCAGTACTTTGCCACTACTTTTCAGCACTTTGCCACAACTTTTCAGTACTTTGCCACACTTTTCAGTACTTTGCCACTACTTTTCAGCACTTTGCCACTACTTTTCAGCACTTTGCCAACAACTTTTCAGTACTTTGCCACACTTTTCAGTACTTTGCCACGTCATTGCCACAACTTTTCAGTACTTTGCCACACTTTTCAATACTTTGCCTCTACTTTTCATCACTTTGCACAACTTTTCAGTACTTTGCCTCACTTTTCAGTACTTTGCCACGACTTTGACACAACTTTTCAGTACTTTGCCACTACTTTTCAGTGCTTTGCCACTACTTTTCAGCACTTTGCCACAACTTTTCATTACTTTGCCACACTTTTCAGCGCTTTGCCACACTTTTCAGCACTTTGCCACGACTTTGACACAACTTTCAGTACGTTGCCACCCTTTTCAGTACTTTGCCACTGCTTTTCAGTACTTTGCCACCCTTTTCAGTACGTTGCCACTGTTTTTCAGTACTTTGCCAGTACTTTTCAGCACTTTGCCACACTTTTCAGTACTTTGCCACGACTTTGCCACAACCTTTCAGTACTTTGCCACACTTTTCAGTACTTTGCCACTGCCTTTCAGTACTTTGCCACAACTTTTCAGCACTTTGCCACACTTTTCAGTACTTTGCCACGACTTTACACAACTTTTCATTACTTTGCCACTGCTTTTCAGTACTTTGCTACTACTGTTCAGCACTTTGCCACACTTTTCAGTACTTTGCCACGATTTTGCCACAACTTTTCAGTACTTTGCCGCACTTTTCAGAACTTTGCCACTGCCTTTCAGTACTTTGCCACAACTTTTCAGCACTTTGCCACACTTTTCAGCACTTTGCCACTACTTTTCAGTGCTTTGCCACTACTTTTCAGCACTTTGCCACAACTTTTCATTACTTTGTCACACTTTTCAGCACTTTGCCACACTTTTCAACACTTTGCCACTACTTTTCAGCACTTTGCCACAACTGTTCAGTACTTTGCCCCACTTTTCAGTACTTTGCCACGACTTTGACACAACTTTCAGTACGTTGCCACCCTTTTCAGTACTTTGCCACTACTTTTCAGCACTTTGCCACAACTGTTCAGTACTTTGCCACACTTTTCAGTACTTTGCCACGACTTTGACACAACTTTCAGTACGTTGCCACTCTTTTCAGTACTTTGCCACTGCTTTTCAGTATTTTGCCACACTTTTCAGTACTTTGCCACGACATTGCCACAACTTTTCTGTACTTTGTCAAACTTTTCAGTACTTTGCCACAACTTTTCAGTACTTTGCCACACTTTTCAGCACTTTGTTTCAACTTTTCAGTACTTTGCCACACTTTTCAGTAATTTGCCACTACTTTTCAGCACTTTACAACAACTTTTCAGCACTTTGCCACAACTTTCAGTACTTTGCCACGACTTTGCCACAACTTTTCAGTACTTTGGCACAATTTCAGTACTTTGCCACTGATTTTCAGTACTTTGCCACACTTTTCAACACTTTGCCACTGCTTTTCAGTACTTTGCCACTACTTTTCAGCACTTTGCCACAACTTTTCAGTACTTTGCCACACTTTTCAGTGCTTTGCCACTACTTTTCAGCACTTTGCCATTACTTTTCAGCACTTTGCCAACAACTTTTCAGTACTTTGCCACACTTTTCAGCACTTTGTTTCAACTTTTCAGTACTTTGCCACACTTTTCAGTAATTTGCCACTACTTTTCAGCACTTTACAACAACTTTTCAGTACGTTGCCACACTTTTCAGTACTTTGCCACGTCATTGCCACAACTTTTCAGTACTTTGCCACACTTTTCAATACTTTGCCTCTACATTTCATCACTTTGCACAACTTTTCAGTACTTTGCCACACTTTTCAGTACTTTGCCACGACTTTGACTCAACTTTTCAGTACTTTGCCACTACTTTTCAGTGCTTTGCCACTACTTTTCAGCACTTTGCCACAACTTTTCATTACTTTGCCACACTTTTCAGCACTTTGCCACACTTTTCAGCACTTTGCCACGACTTTGACACAACTTTCAGTACGTTGCCACCCTTTTCAGTACATTGCCACTGCTTTTCAGTACTTTGCCACCCTTTTCAGTACTTTGCCACGACTTTGACACAACTTTCAGTAAGTTGCCACCCTTTTCAGTACGTTGCCACTGTTTTTCAGTACTTTGCCACCCTTTTCAGTACGTTGCCACTGTTTTTCAGTACTTTGCCACTACTTTTCAGCACTTTGCCACACTTTTCAGTACTTTGCCACGACTTTGCCACAACCTTTCAGTACTTTGCCACACTTTTCAGTACTTTGCCACTGCCTTTCAGTACTTTGCCACAACTTTTCAGCACTTTGCCACACTTTTCAGTACTTTGCCACGACTTTACACAACTTTTCATTACTTTGCCACTGCTTTTCAGTACTTTGCTACTACTGTTCAGCACTTTGCCACACTTTTCAGTACTTTGCCACGATTTTGCCACAACTTTTCAGTACTTTGCCGCACTTTTCAGAACTTTGCCACTGCCTTTCAGTACTTTGCCACAACTTTTCAGCACTTTGCCACACTTTTCAGCACTTTGCCACTACTTTTCAGTGCTTTGCCACTACTTTTCAGCACTTTGCCACAACTTTTCATTACTTTGTCACACTTTTCAGCACTTTGCCACACTTTTCAACACTTTGCCACTACTTTTCAGCACTTTGCCACAACTGTTCAGTACTTTGCCCCACTTTTCAGTACTTTGCCACGACTTTGACACAACTTTCAGTACGTTGCCACCCTTTTCAGTACTTTGCCACTACTTTTCAGCACTTTGCCACAACTGTTCAGTACTTTGCCACACTTTTCAGTACTTTGCCACGACTTTGACACAACTTTCAGTACGTTGCCACTCTTTTCAGTACTTTGCCACTGCTTTTCAGTATTTTGCCACACTTTTCAGTACTTTGCCACGACATTGCCACAACTTTTCTGTACTTTGTCAAACTTTTCAGTACTTTGCCACAACTTTTCAGTACTTTGCCACACTTTTCAGCACTTTGTTTCAACTTTTCAGTACTTTGCCACACTTTTCAGTAATTTGCCACTACTTTTCAGCACTTTACAACAACTTTTCAGCACTTTGCCACAACTTTCAGTACTTTGCCACGACTTTGCCACAACTTTTCAGTACTTTGGCACAATTTCAGTACTTTGCCACTGATTTTCAGTACTTTGCCACACTTTTCAACACTTTGCCACTGCTTTTCAGTACTTTGCCACTACTTTTCAGCACTTTGCCACAACTTTTCAGTACTTTGCCACACTTTTCAGTGCTTTGCCACTACTTTTCAGCACTTTGCCATTACTTTTCAGCACTTTGCCAACAACTTTTCAGTACTTTGCCACACTTTTCAGCACTTTGTTTCAACTTTTCAGTACTTTGCCACACTTTTCAGTAATTTGCCACTACTTTTCAGCACTTTACAACAACTTTTCAGTACGTTGCCACACTTTTCAGTACTTTGCCACGTCATTGCCACAACTTTTCAGTACTTTGCCACACTTTTCAATACTTTGCCTCTACATTTCATCACTTTGCACAACTTTTCAGTACTTTGCCACACTTTTCAGTACTTTGCCACGACTTTGACTCAACTTTTCAGTACTTTGCCACTACTTTTCAGTGCTTTGCCACTACTTTTCAGCACTTTGCCACAACTTTTCATTACTTTGCCACACTTTTCAGCACTTTGCCACACTTTTCAGCACTTTGCCACGACTTTGACACAACTTTCAGTACGTTGCCACCCTTTTCAGTACATTGCCACTGCTTTTCAGTACTTTGCCACCCTTTTCAGTACTTTGCCACGACTTTGACACAACTTTCAGTAAGTTGCCACCCTTTTCAGTACGTTGCCACTGTTTTTCAGTACTTAGCCACTACTTTTCAGCACTTTGCCACACTTTTCAGTACTTTGCCACGACTTTGCCACAACCTTTCAGTACTTTGCCACACTTTTCAGTACTTTGCCACTGCCTTTCAGTAATTTGCCACAACTTTTCAGCACTTTGCCACACTTTTCAGTACTTTGCCACGACTTTACACAACTTTTCATTACTTTGCCACTGCTTTTCAGTACTTTGCTACTACTTTTCAGCACTTTGCCACACTTTTCAGTACTTTGCCACGATTTTGCCACAACTTTTCAGTACTTTGCCACACTTTTCAGTACTTTGCCACTGCCTTTCAGTACGTTGCCACAACTTTTCAGCACTTTGCCACACTTTTCAGCATTTTGCCACTACTTTTCAGTGCTTTGCCACTACTTTTCAGCACTTTGCCACAACTTTTCATTACTTTGTCACACTTTTCAGCACTTTGCCACACTTTTCAACACTTTGCCACTACTTTTCAGCACTTTGCCACAACTGTTCAGTACTTTGCCACACTTTTCAGTACTTTGCCACGACTTTGACACAACTTTCAGTACGTTGCCACCCTTTTCAGTACTTTGCCACTACTTTTCAGCACTTTGCCACAACTGTTCAGTACTTTGCCACACTTTTCAGTACTTTGCCACGACTTTGACACAACTTTCAGTACGTTGCCACTCTTTTCAGTACTTTGCCACTGCTTTTCAGTATTTTGCCACACTTTTCAGTACTTTGCCACGACATTGCCACAACTTTTCTGTACTTTGTCAAACTTTTCAGTACTTTGCCACAACTTTTCAGTACTTTGCCACACTTTTCAGTACTTTGCCACTGCTTTTCAGTACTTTGCCACAACTTGTCTGCACTTTGCCACAACTTTTCAGCACATTGCCACAACTTTCAGTACTTTGCCACGACTTTGCCACAACTTTTCAGTACTTTGGCACAATTTTCAGTACTTTGCCACTTCTTTTCAGTACTTTGCCACACTTTTCAAACACTTTGCCTCTGCTTTTCAGCACTTTACAACAACTTTTCAGTACTTTGCCACACTTTACAGTACTTTGCCACGTCATTGCCACAACTTTTCAGTACTTTGCCACACTTTTCAGTACTTTGCCACACTTTTCAATACTTTGCCTCTACTTTTCATCACTTTGCACAACGTTTCAGTACTTTGCCACACTTTTCAGTACTTTGCCACGACTTTGACACAACTTTTCAGTACTTTGCCACACTTTTCAGTACTTTGCCACGACTTTACACAACTGTTCAGTACTTTGCCACTGCTTTTCAGTACTTTGCTCCTACTTTTCAGCACTTTACCACACTTTTCAGTACTTTGCCACGACTTTGCCACAACTTTTCAGTACTTTGCCACACTTTTCAGTACTTTGCCGCTGCCTTTCAGTACTTTGCCACAACTTTTCAGCACTTAGGCACACTTTTCAGCACTTTGCCACAACTTTTCAGTACTTTGGCACAATTTTCAGTACTTTGCCACAGCTTGTCATTACTTTGCCACACTTTTCAACACTTTACCACAGCTTTTCAGTACTTTGCCACTACTTTTCAGCACTTTGCCACAACTTTTCAGTACTTTGCCACACTTTTCAGTACTTTGCCACTACTTTTCAGCACTTTGCCACTACTTTTCAGCACTTTACCACAACTTTTCAGTACTTTGCCACACTTTTCAGCACTTTGTTTCAACTTTTCAGTACTTTGCCACACTTTTCAGTAATTTGCCACTACTTTTCAGCACTTTACAACAACTTTTCAGCACTTTGCCACAACTTTCAGTACTTTGCCACGACTTTGCCACAACTTTTCAGTACTTTGGCACAATTATAAGTACTTTGCCACTGATTTTCAGTACTTTGCCACACTTTTCAGTACTTTGCCACACTTTTCAGTACTTTGCCACTACTTTTCAGCACTTTGCCACAACTTTTCAGTACTTTGCCACACTTTTCAGTACTTTGCCACTACTTTTCAGCACTTTGCCACTACTTTTCAGCACTTTGCCAACAACTTTTCAGTACTTTGCCACACTTTTCAGCACTTTGTTTCAACTTTTCAGTACTTTGCCACACTTTTCAGTAATTTGCCACTACTTTTCAGCACTTTACAACAACTTTTCAGTACTTTGCCACACTTTTCAGTACTTTGCCACGTCATTGCCACAACTTTTCAGTACTTTGCCACACTTTTCAATACTTTGCCTCTACTTTTCATCACTTTGCACAACTTTTCATTACTTTGCCTCACTTTTCAGTACTTTGCCACGACTTTGACACAACTTTTCAGTACTTTGCCACTACTTTTCAGTGCTTTGCCACTACTTTTCAGCACTTTGCCACAACTTTTCATTACTTTGCCACACTTTTCAGCACTTTGCCACACTTTTCAGCACTTTGCCACGACTTTGACACAACTTTCAGTACGTTGCCACCCTTTTCAGTACTTTGCCACTGCTTTTCAGTACTTTGCCACCCTTTTCAGTACGTTGCCACTGTTTTTCAGTACTTTGCCACTACTTTTCAGCACTTTGCCACACTTTTCAGTACTTTGCCACGACTTTGCCACAACCTTTCAGTACTTTGCCACACTTTTCAGTACTTTGCCACTGCCTTTCAGTACTTTGCCACAACTTTTCAGCACTTTGCCACACTTTTCAGTACTTTGCCACGACTTTACACTACTTTTCATTACTTTGCCACTGCTTTTCAGTACTTTGCTACTACTGTTCAGCACTTTGCCACACTTTTCATTACTTTGCCATGATTTTGCCACAACTTTTCAGTACTTTGCCGCACTTTTCAGAACTTTGCCACTGCCTTTCAGTACTTTGCCACAACTTTTCAGCACTTTGCCACACTTTTCAGCACTTTGCCACTACTTTTCAGTGCTTTGCCACTACTTTTCAGCCCTTTGCCACAACTTTTCATTATTTTGTCACACTTTTCAGCACTTTGCCACACTTTTCAACACTTTGCCACTACTTTTCAGCACTTTGCCACAACTGTTCAGTACTTTGCCACACTTTTCAGTACTTTGCCACGACTTTGACACAACTTTCAATACGTTGCCACCCTTTTCAGTACTTTGCCACTACTTTTCAGCACTTTGCCACAACTGTTCAGTACTTTGCCACACTTTTCAGTACTTTCCCACGACTTTGACACAACTTTCAGTACGTTGCCACCCTTTTCAGTACTTTGCCACTGCTTTTCAGTACTTTGCCACACTTTTCAGTGCTTTGCCACGACATTGCCACAACTTTTCTGTACTTTGTCAAACTTTTCAGTACTTTGCCACAACTTTTCAGTACTTTGCCACACTTTTCAGTTCTTTGCCACTGCTTTTCAGTACTTTGCCACAACTTTTCGGCACTTTGCCACAACTTTTCAGCACTTCGCCACAACTTTCAGTACTTTGCCACGACTTTGCCACAACTTTTCAGTACTTTGGCACAATTTTCTGTACTTTGCCACTTCTTTTCAGTACTTTGCCACACTTTTCAACACTTTGCCACTGCTTTTCAGTACTTTGCCACACTTTTCTGTAATTTGCCACTATTTTTCAGCACTTTACAACAACTTTTCAGTACTTTGCCACACTTTTCAGTACTTTGCCACGTCATTGCCACAACTTTTCAGTACTTTGCCACACTTTTCAGTACTTTGCCACACTTTTCAATACTTTGCCTCTACTTTTCATCACTTTGCACAACGTTTCAGTACTTTGCCACACTTTTCAGTACTTTGCCACGACTTTGACACAACTTTTCAGTACTTTGCCACACTTTTCAGTACTTTGCCACGACTTTACACAACTTTTCAGTACTTTGCCACTGCTTTTCAGTACTTTTGCTCCTACTTTTCAGCACTTTACCACACTTTTCAGTACTTTGCCACGACTTTGCCACAACTTTTCAGTACTTTGCCACACTTTTCAGTACTTTGCCGCTGCCTTTCAGTGCTTTGCCACTACTTTTCAGCACTTTGCCACAACTTTTCATTACTTTGCCACACTTTTCAGCACTTTGCCACACTTTTCAGCACTTTGCCACGACTTTGACACAACTTTCAGTACGTTGCCACCCTTTTCAGTACTTTGCCACTGCTTTTCAGTACTTTGCCACCCTTTTCAGTACGTTGCCACTGTTTTTCAGTACTTTGCCACTACTTTTCAGCACTTTGCCACACTTTTCAGTACTTTGCCACGACTTTGCCACAACCTTTCAGTACTTTGCCACACTTTTCAGTACTTTGCCACTGCCTTTCAGTACTTTGCCACAACTTTTCAGCACTTTGCCACACTTTTCAGTACTTTGCCACGACTTTACACTACTTTTCATTACTTTGCCACTGCTTTTCAGTACTTTGCTACTACTGTTCAGCACTTTGCCACACTTTTCATTACTTTGCCATGATTTTGCCACAACTTTTCAGTACTTTGCCGCACTTTTCAGAACTTTGCCACTGCCTTTCAGTACTTTGCCACAACTTTTCAGCACTTTGCCACACTTTTCAGCACTTTGCCACTACTTTTCAGTGCTTTGCCACTACTTTTCAGCCCTTTGCCACAACTTTTCATTATTTTGTCACACTTTTCAGCACTTTGCCACACTTTTCAACACTTTGCCACTACTTTTCAGCACTTTGCCACAACTGTTCAGTACTTTGCCACACTTTTCAGTACTTTGCCACGACTTTGACACAACTTTCAATACGTTGCCACCCTTTTCAGTACTTTGCCACTACTTTTCAGCACTTTGCCACAACTGTTCAGTACTTTGCCACACTTTTCAGTACTTTCCCACGACTTTGACACAACTTTCAGTACGTTGCCACCCTTTTCAGTACTTTGCCACTGCTTTTCAGTACTTTGCCACACTTTTCAGTGCTTTGCCACGACATTGCCACAACTTTTCTGTACTTTGTCAAACTTTTCAGTACTTTGCCACAACTTTTCAGTACTTTGCCACACTTTTCAGTTCTTTGCCACTGCTTTTCAGTACTTTGCCACAACTTTTCGGCACTTTGCCACAACTTTTCAGCACTTCGCCACAACTTTCAGTACTTTGCCACGACTTTGCCACAACTTTTCAGTACTTTGGCACAATTTTCTGTACTTTGCCACTTCTTTTCAGTACTTTGCCACACTTTTCAACACTTTGCCACTGCTTTTCAGTACTTTGCCACACTTTTCTGTAATTTGCCACTATTTTTCAGCACTTTACAACAACTTTTCAGTACTTTGCCACACTTTTCAGTACTTTGCCACGTCATTGCCACAACTTTTCAGTACTTTGCCACACTTTTCAGTACTTTGCCACACTTTTCAATACTTTGCCTCTACTTTTCATCACTTTGCACAACGTTTCAGTACTTTGCCACACTTTTCAGTACTTTGCCACGACTTTGACACAACTTTTCAGTACTTTGCCACACTTTTCAGTACTTTGCCACGACTTTACACAACTTTTCAGTACTTTGCCACTGCTTTTCAGTACTTTTGCTCCTACTTTTCAGCACTTTACCACACTTTTCAGTACTTTGCCACGACTTTGCCACAACTTTTCAGTACTTTGCCACACTTTTCAGTACTTTGCCGCTGCCTTTCAGTACTTTGCCACAACTTTTCAGCACTTTGGCACACTTTTCAGCACTTTGCCACAACTTTTCAGTACTTTTGCACAATTTTCAGTACTTTGCCAGAGCTTGTCATTACTTTGCCACACTTTTCAACACTTTGCCACAGCTTTTCAGTACTTTGCCACTACTTTTCAGCACTTTGCCACAACTTTTCAGTACTTTGCCACACTTTTCAGTACTTTGCCACTACTTTTCAGCACTTTGCCACTACTTTTCAGCACTTTGCCACAACTTTTCAGTACTTTGCCACACTTTTTAGCACTTTGTTTCAACTTTTCAGTACTTTGCCACACTTTTCAGTAATTTGCCACTATTTTTCAGCACTTTACAACAACTTTTCAGCACTTTGCCACAACTTTCAGTACTTTGCCATGACTTTGCCACAACTTTTCAGTACTTTGGCACAATTTTCAGTACTTTGCCACTGATTTTCAGTACTTTGCCACACTTTTCAACACTTTGCCACTGCTTTTCAGTACTTTGCCACTACTTTTCAGCACTTTGCCACAACTTTTCAGTACTTTGCCACACTTTTCAGTACTTTGCCACTACTTTTCAGCACTTTGCCACTACTTTTCAGCACTTTGCCAACAACTTTTCAGTACTTTGCCACACTTTTCAGCACTTTGTTTCAACTTTTCAGTACTTTGCCACACTTTTCAGTAATTTGCCACTACTTTTCAGCACTTTACAACAACTTTTCAGTACTTTGCCACACTTTTCAGTACTTTGCCACACTTTTCAATACTTTGCCTCTACTTTTCATCACTTTGCACAACGTTTCAGTACTTTGCCACACTTTTCAGTACTTTGCCACGACTTTGACACAACTTTTCAGTACTTTGCCACACTTTTCAGTACTTTGCCACGACTTTACACAACTTTTCAGTACTTTGCCACTGCTTTTCAGTACTTTGCTCCTACTTTTCAGCACTTTACCACACTTTTCAGTACTTTGCCACGACTTTGCCACAACTTTTCAGTACTTTGCCACACTTTTCAGTACTTTGCCGCTGCCTTTCAGTACTTTGCCACAACTTTTCAGCACTTTGGCACACTTTTCAGCACTTTGCCACAACTTTTCAGTACTTTTGCACAATTTTCAGTACTTTGCCAGAGCTTGTCATTACTTTGCCACACTTTTCAACACTTTGCCACAGCTTTTCAGTACTTTGCCACTACTTTTCAGCACTTTGCCACAACTTTTCAGTACTTTGCCACACTTTTCAGTACTTTGCCACTACTTTTCAGCACTTTGCCACTACTTTTCAGCACTTTGCCACAACTTTTCAGTACTTTGCCACACTTTTTAGCACTTTGTTTCAACTTTTCAGTACTTTGCCACACTTTTCAGTAATTTGCCACTATTTTTCAGCACTTTACAACAACTTTTCAGCACTTTGCCACAACTTTCAGTACTTTGCCATGACTTTGCCACAACTTTTCAGTACTTTGGCACAATTTTCAGTACTTTGCCACTGATTTTCAGTACTTTGCCACACTTTTCAACACTTTGCCACTGCTTTTCAGTACTTTGCCACTACTTTTCAGCACTTTGCCACAACTTTTCAGTACTTTGCCACACTTTTCAGTACTTTGCCACTACTTTTCAGCACTTTGCCACTACTTTTCAGCACTTTGCCAACAACTTTTCAGTACTTTGCCACACTTTTCAGCACTTTGTTTCAACTTTTCAGTACTTTGCCACACTTTTCAGTAATTTGCCACTACTTTTCAGCACTTTACAACAACTTTTCAGTACTTTGCCACACTTTTCAGTACTTTGCCACGTCATTGCCACAACTTTTCAGTACTTTGCCACACTTTTCAATACTTTGCCTCTACTTTTCATCACTTTGCACAACTTTTCAGTACTTTGCCTCACTTTTCAGTACTTTGCCACGACTTTGACACAACTTTTCAGTACTTTGCCACTACTTTTCAGTGCTTTGCCACTACTTTTCAGCACTTTGCCACAACTTTTCATTACTTTGCCACACTTTTCAGCACTTTGCCACACTTTTCAGCACTTTGCCACGACTTTGACACAACTTTCAGTACGTTGCCACCCTTTTCAGTACATTGCCACTACTTTTCAGCACTTTGCCACAACTGTTCAGTACTTTGCCACACTTTTCAGTACTTTCCCACGACTTTGACACAACTTTCAGTACGTTGCCACCCTTTTCAGTACTTTGCCACTGCTTTTCAGTACTTTGCCACACTTTTCAGTACTTTGCCACGACATTGCCACAACTTTTCTGTACTTTGTCAAACTTTTCAGTACTTTGCCACAACTTTTCAGTACTTTGCCACACTTTTCAGTACTTTGCCACTGCTTTTCAGTACTTTGCCACAACTTTTCTGCACTTTGCCACAACTTTTCAGCAATTTGCCACAACTTTCAGTACTTTGCCACGACTTTGCCACAACTTTTCAGTACTTTGGCACAATTTTCTGTACTTTGCCACTTCTTTTCAGTACTTTGCCACACTTTTCAACACTTTGCCACTGCTTTTCAGTACTTTGCCACACTTTTCAGTACTTTGCCACGTCATTGCCACAACTTTTCAGTACTTTGCCACACTTTTCAGTACTTTGCCACACTTTTCAGTAATTTGCCACTACTTTTCAGCACTTTACAACAACTTTTCAGTACTTTGCCACACTTTTCAGTACTTTGCCACGTCATTGCCACAACTTTTCAGTACTTTGCCACACTTTTCAATACTTTGCCTCTACTTTTCATCACTTTGCACAACTTTTCAGTACTTTGCCTCACTTTTCAGTACTTTGCCACGACTTTGACACAACTTTTCAGTACTTTGCCACTACTTTTCAGTGCTTTGCCACTACTTTTCAGCACTTTGCCACAACTTTTCATTACTTTGCCACACTTTTCAGCACTTTGCCACACTTTTCAGCACTTTGCCACGACTTTGACACAACTTTCAGTACGTTGCCACCCTTTTCAGTACATTGCCACTACTTTTCAGCACTTTGCCACAACTGTTCAGTACTTTGCCACACTTTTCAGTACTTTCCCACGACTTTGACACAACTTTCAGTACGTTGCCACCCTTTTCAGTACTTTGCCACTGCTTTTCAGTACTTTGCCACACTTTTCAGTACTTTGCCACGACATTGCCACAACTTTTCTGTACTTTGTCAAACTTTTCAGTACTTTGCCACAACTTTTCAGTACTTTGCCACACTTTTCAGTACTTTGCCACTGCTTTTCAGTACTTTGCCACAACTTTTCTGCACTTTGCCACAACTTTTCAGCAATTTGCCACAACTTTCAGTACTTTGCCACGACTTTGCCACAACTTTTCAGTACTTTGGCACAATTTTCTGTACTTTGCCACTTCTTTTCAGTACTTTGCCACACTTTTCAACACTTTGCCACTGCTTTTCAGTACTTTGCCACACTTTTCAGTACTTTGCCACGTCATTGCCACAACTTTTCAGTACTTTGCCACACTTTTCAGTACTTTGCCACACTTTTCAATAATTTGCCTCTACTTTTCATCACTTTGCACAACGTTTCAGTACTTTGCCACACTTTTCTGTACTTTGCCACGACTTTGACACAACTTTTCAGTACTTTGCCACACTTTTCAGTACTTTGCCACACTTTTCAATACTTTGCCTCTACTTTTCATCACTTTGCACAACGTTTCAGTACTTTGCCACTGCTTTTCAGTACTTTGCTCCTACTTTTCAGCACTTTACCACACTTTTCAGTACTTTGCCACGACTTTGCCACAACTTTTCAGTACTTTGCCACACTTTTCAGTACTTTGCCGCTGCCTTTCAGTACTTTGCCACAACTTTTCAGCACTTAGGCACACTTTTCAGCACTTTGCCACAACTTTTCAGTACTTTGGCACAATTTTCAGTACTTTGCCACAGCTTGTCATTACTTTGCCGCACTTTTCAACACTTTGCCACAGCTTTTCAGTACTTTGCCACTGCTTTTCAGCACTTTGCCACAACTTTTCAGTACTTTGCCACACTTTTCAGTACTTTGCCACTACTTTTCAGCACTTTGCCACTACTTTTCAGCACTTTGCCACAACTTTTCAGTACTTTGCCACACTTTTCAGCACTTTGTTTCAACTTTTCAGTACTTTGCCACACTTTTCAGTAATTTGCCACTACTTTTCAGCACTTTACAACTTTCAGTACGTTACCACCCTTTTCAGTACTTTGCCACTGCTTTTCAGTACTTTGCCACACTTTTCAGTACTTTGCCACGACATTGCCACAACTTTTCTGTACTTTGTCAAACTTTTCAGTACTTTGCCACAACTTTTCTGCACTTTGCCACAACTTTTCAGCACTTTGCCACAACTTTCAGTACTTTGCCACGACTTTGCCACAACTTTTCAGTACTTTGGCACAATTTTCAGTACTTTGCCACGACTTTGCCACAACTTTTCAGTACTTTGGCACAATTTTCAGTACTTTGCCACTTCTTTTTAGTACTTTGCCACACTTTTCAACACTTTGCCACAACTTTTCAGTACTTTGCCACACTTTTCAGTAATTTGCCACTACTTTTCAGCACTTTACAACAACTTTTCAGTACTTTGCCACTGCCTTTCAGTACTTTGCCACAACTTTTCAGAACTTTGCCACACTTTTCAGCACTTTGCCACTACTTTTCAGTGCTTTGCCACTACTTTTCAGCACTTTGCCACAACTTTTCATTACTTTGCCACACTTTTCAGCACTTTGCCACACTTTTCAGCACTTTGCCACAACTTTCAGTACTTTGCCACGACTTTGCCACAACTTTTCAGTACTTTGGCACAATTTTCAGTACTTTGCCACTTCTTTTCAGTACTTTGCCTCACTTTTCAACACTTTGCCACAACTTTTCAGTACTTTGCCACACTTTTCAGTAATTTGCCACTACTTT
The DNA here is from genome assembly GCF_978046115.1 of Saccoglossus kowalevskii. Lineage (NCBI taxonomy): Eukaryota > Metazoa > Hemichordata > Enteropneusta > Harrimaniidae > Saccoglossus > Saccoglossus kowalevskii. The sequence continues at coordinate 15,360 of NW_028188647.1, forward strand.
TCAGCACTTTACAACAACTTTTCAGTACTTTGCCACACATTTCAGTACTTTGCCACGTCATTGCCACAACTTTTCAGTACTTTGGCACAATTTTCAGTACTTTGCCACTGATTTTCAGTACTTTGCCACACTTTTCAACACTTTGCCACTGCTTTTCAGTAGTTTGCCACTACTTTTCAGCACTTTGCCACAACTTTTCAGTACTTTGCCACACTTTTCAGTACTTTGTCACTACTTTTCAGCACTTTGCCACTACTTTTCAGTACTTTGCCACTACTTTTCAGCACTTTGCCACAACTGTTCAGTACTTTGCCACACTTTTCTGTACTTTGCCACGACTTTGATACAACTTTCAGTACGTTGCCACCCTTTTCAGAACGTTGCCACTGTTTTTCAGTACTTTGCCACTATTTTTCAGCACTTTGCCACACTTTTCAGTACTTTGCCACGACTTTGCCACAACCTTTCAGTACTTTGCCACACTTTTCAGTACTTTGCCACTGCCTTTCAGTACTTTGCCACAACTTTTCAGCACTTTGCCACACTTTTCAGTACTTTGCCACGACTTTACAAAATTTTCATTACTTTGCCACTGCTTTTCAGTACTTTGCTACTACTTTTCAGCACTTTGCCACACTTTTCAGTACTTTGCCACGATTTTGCCACAACTTTTCAGTACTTTGCCACACTTTTCAGTACTTTGCCACTGCCTTTCAGTACATTGCCACAACTTTTCAGAACTTTGCCACACTTTTCAGCACTTTGCCACTACTTTTCAGTGCTTTGCCACTACTTTTCAGCACTTTGCCACAACTTTTCATTACTTTGCCACACTTTTCAGCACTTTGCCACACTTTTCAGCACTTTGCCACTACTTTTCAGTACTTTGCCACTACTTTTCAGCACTTTGCCAAAACTGTTCAGTACTTTGCCACACTTTTCAGTACTTTGCCACGACTTTGACACAACTTTCAGTACGTTGCCACCCTTTTCAGTACTTTGCCACTACTTTTCAACACTTTGCCACAACTGTTCAGTACTTTGCCACACTTTTCAGTACTTTGCCACGACTTTGACACAAATTTCAGTACGTTGCCACCCTTTTCAGTATTTTGCCACTGCTTTTCAGTACTTTGCCACACTTTTCAGTACTTTGCCACGACATTGCCACAACTTTTCAGTACTTTGTCACACTTTTCAGTACTTTGCCACAACTTTTCAGTACTTTGCCACACTTTTCAGTACTTTGCCACGACTTTGCCTCAAATTTTAAGTACTTTGCCACCCTTTTCTGTACTTTGCCACTGCTTTTCAGTACTTTGCCACAACTTTTCTGCACTTTGCCACAACTTTTCAGCACTTTGCCACAACTTTCAGTACTTTGCCACGACTTTGCCACAACTTTTCAGTACTTTGGCACAATTTTCAGTATTTTGCCACTTCTTTTCAGTACTTTGCCACACTTTTCAATACTTTGCCACTGCTTTTCAGCACTTTGCCACTACTTTTCAGCACTTTGCCACAACTTTTCATTACTTTGCCACACTTTTCAGTAATTTGCCACTACTTTTCAGCACTTTACATCAACTTTTCAGTACTTTGCCACACTTTTCATTACTTTGCCACACTTTTCAATACTTTGCCTCTACTTTTCATCACTTTGCACAACGTTTCAGTACTTTGCCACACTTTTCAGTACTTTGCCACGACTTTGACACAACTTTTCAGTACTTTGCCACACTTTTCAGTACTTTGCCACGACTTTACACAACTTTTCAGTACTTTGCCACTGCTTTTCAGTACTTTGCTACTACTTTTCAGCACTTTGCCACACTTTTCAGTACTTTGTCACGACTTTGCCACAACTTTTCAGTACTTTGCCACACTTTTCAGTACTTTGCCACGACATTGCCACAACTTTTCAGTACTTTGTCACACTTTTCAGTACTTTGCGGCTACATTTCAGCACTTTGCCACAACTTTTCAGTACTTTGCCACTGCTTTTCAATACTTTGCCACTACTTTTCAGTACTTTGCCACACTTTGCCACTGCTTTTCAGTACTTTGCCACGACTTTTCAGTACTTTTCCACAATTGTCAACACTTTGCCACTGCTTTTCAGTACTTTGCCACAACTTTGCTGTACTTTGCCACTACTTTGCTGTACTTTGCCAGTACTTTGCCGTACTTTACCACTACTTTGCCGTAATTTGCCTCTACTTTGCCTTACTTTGCAACTACTTTGCAGTACTTTGCAGTACTTTCCCTCTACCTTGCCGTACTTTGCCACTACTTTGCATGACTTTGCCACCAATTTGCCGTACTTTGCCACTACTTTGTCGTACTTTGTCACTACTTTGCAGTTCTTTGCCATTACTTTGTAGTACTTTGCCACAACTTTATCGTACTTTGCCACTGCTTTGCCACTACTTTGCCCTACTTTGCCACTACTTTTCAGTACGTTGCCAATATTTTGAAGTACTTTGCCACTACTTTGCAGTACTTTGCCGTACTCTGCCACTATATTGCTGTACTTTGCCACTACTTTGCCGTGCGTTGCCGTAGTTTGCCATAACTTTTCCACTACTTTGCAGTACTTTGCCACTACTTTGCAGTACTTTGCCAATACTTTGCAGTACTTTGCCACTACTTTGTAGTACTTTACCAATACTTTGATGTACTTTGCCACTACTTTGCCATACTTTGTTACTACTTTGTTGTATTTCGCCACTACTTTGCCATACTTTGCCACTACTTTGCTGTACTTTGCCACTACTTTGCTGTACTTTGCCAGTACTTTGCCGTACTTTACCACTACTTTGCCGTAATTTGCCTCTACTTTGCCTTACTTTGCAACTACTTTGAAGTACTTTGCCGTACTTTCCCTCTACCTTGCCGTACTTTGCCACTACTTTGCATTACTTTGCCACCAATTTGCCGTACTTTGCCACTACTTTGTCGTACTTTGTCACTACTTTGCAGTTCTTTGCCATTACTTTGTAGTACTTTGCCACAACTTTATCGTACTTTGCCACTGCTTTGCCACTACTTTTCCCTACTTTGCCACTACTTTTCAGTACGTTGCCAATATTTTGAAGTACTTTGCCACTACTTTGCAGTACTTTGCCGTACTCTGCCACTATATTGCTGTACTTTGCCACTACTTTGCCGTGCGTTGCCATAGTTTGCCATAACTTTGCAGAACTTTGCCACTACTTTGCCATACTTTGTCGTATTTTGCAATTACTTTGCCACTACTTTGCAGTACTTTGCCACTACTTTGCAGTACTTTGCCAATACTTTGCAGTACTTTGCCACTACTTTGTAGTACTTTGCCACTACTTTGCCGTACTTTGCCATTACTTTGCTGTACTTTGCCACTACTTTGCCGTACTTGACCACTACTTTGAAGTACTTTGCCACTACTTTGCAGTACTTTGCCACTACTATGCAGTACATTGCCAATACTTTGAAGTACTTTGCCACTTCTTTGCCGTAATTTGCAACTACTTTGCCGTACTTTGCCACTACTTTGAAGTACTTTGCCACTACTTTGCAGTACTTTGCCGTACTTTGCCTCTACTTTGCCGTACTTTGCCACTACTTTGCAGTACTTTGCCACTACTTTGCAGTACTTTGCCGTACTCTGCCACTATATTGCCGTACTTTGCCACTACTCGGTCGTACTTTGCCACTACTCTGTCGTACTTTGCCACTACTTGCCGTACTTTCCACTACTTTGCAGAACTTTGCCACTACTTTGCCATACATTGCCACAACTTTTGTCGTATTTTGCCACTACTTAGCCACTACTTTGCCGTTCCTTGCCACTACTTAGCCATATTTTGCCACTACTTTGCCGTATTTTGCCACTACTTTGCAGTACTTTACCACTAATTTGCAGTACTTTGCCAATACTTTGCATTAATTTGCCACTACTTTGCAGTACTTTGCCACTACTTTGCTGTACTTTGCCACTACTTTGCTGTACTTTGCCACTACTTTGCCGTACTTGACCACTACTTTGAAGTACTTTGCCACTACTTTTCCACTAATTTGCCGTACTTTGCCACTATTTTGCCACTACTTTGCAGTACTTTGCGACTATTTTGTAGTACATTGCCGTACTTTGCCACTACTTTGCAGTACTTTGCCAATACTTTGAAGTACTGTGCCACTACTTTGCCGCAGTTTGCCACTACTTTGCAGTATTTTGCCACCAGTTTGCCGTTCTTTGCCACTACTTTGTCGTACTTTGCCACTACTTTGCACTATTTTGCAGTACTTTACCACTACTTTGCAGTACGCTGCCAATACTTTGCAGTACTAAGCCACTACTTTGCTGTAATTTGCCACTACTTCTCCGTACTTTGCCACTACTTTGCTGTACTTTGCCACGACTATGCCGTACTTTACCACTACTTTGAAGTACATTGCCACTACTTTCCACTATTTTGCTGTACTTTGCCACTATTTTGCCACTACTTTGTAGTACTATGCGACTGCTTTGTAGTACATTGCCGTACTTTGCCACTACTTTGCTGTACTTTGCCAATACTTTGAAGTACTTTGCCACTACTTTGCCGTAGTTTGCCACTACTTTGCAGTACTTTGCCACTACTTTGTCGTACTTTGCCACTACTTTGCAGTACTTGGCCTCTACTTTGCCACTACTTTGCAGTACTTTGCCAACTTGAATACTTTGAAGTACTTTGCCACTACTTTGCCGTAGTTTGCCATTACTTTGCAGCACATTGCCGTACAATGCCACTACTTTGCAGTACTTTGCTTCTACTTTGCAGTATTTGGCCACTACTTTGGAGTACATTGCCGTTTTCGCCACTACTTTGCCACTAAGTTGCAGTACTTTGCCACTACTTTGCAGTACTTTGCCACTACTTTGCCATACTTTGCGACTACTTTGCCTCTACTTTGCCATTACTTTGCCGTACTTTACCACGACTTTGGAGTACTTTGCCACTACTTTGCCACTACTTTGCCACTACTTTGCAGTACTTTGCCACTACTTTGCCGTACTTGACCACTACTTTGAAGTACTTTGCCACTACTTTTCCACTAATTTGCCGTACTTTGCCACTATTTTGCCACTACTTTGCAGTACTTTGCGACTATTTTGTAGTACATTGCCGTACTTTGCCACTACTTTGCAGTATTTTGCCAATACTTTGAAGTACTGTGCCACTACTTTGCCGCAGTTTGCCACTACTTTGCAGTATTTTGCCACCAGTTTGCCGTTCTTTGCCACTACTTTGTCGTACTTTGCCACTACTTTGCACTATTTTGCAGTACTTTACCACTACTTTGCAGTACGCTGCCAATACTTTGCAGTACTAAGCCACTACTTTGCTGTAATTTGCCACTACTTCTCCGTACTTTGCCACTACTTTGCTGTACTTTGCCACGACTATGCCGTACTTTACCACTACTTTGAAGTACATTGCCACTACTTTCCACTATTTTGCTGTACTTTGCCACTATTTTGCCACTACTTTGTAGTACTATGCGACTGCTTTGTAGTACATTGCCGTACTTTGCCACTACTTTGCTGTACTTTGCCAATACTTTGAAGTACTTTGCCACTACTTTGCCGTAGTTTGCCACTACTTTGCAGTACTTTGCCACTACTTTGTCGTACTTTGCCACTACTTTGCAGTACTTGGCCTCTACTTTGCCACTACTTTGCAGTACTTTGCCAACTTGAATACTTTGAAGTACTTTGCCACTACTTTGCCGTAGTTTGCCATTACTTTGCAGCACATTGCCGTACAATGCCACTACTTTGCAGTACTTTGCTTCTACTTTGCAGTATTTGGCCACTACTTTGGAGTACATTGCCGTTTTCGCCACTACTTTGCCACTAAGTTGCAGTACTTTGCCACTACTTTGCAGTACTTTGCCACTACTTTGCCATACTTTGCGACTACTTTGCCTCTACTTTGCCATTACTTTGCCGTACTTTACCACGACTTTGGAGTACTTTGCCACTACTTTGCCACTACTTTGCCACTACTTTGCAGTACTTTGCCACTACTTTGGAGTACATTGCCGTACTTTGCCACTACTTTGCAGTACTTTACCAATACTTTGATGTACTTTGCCACCACTTTGCCACTACTTTGTCGTACTTTGCCACTACTTTGCAGTACTTGGCCTCTACTTTGCCTACTTTGCCACTACTTTGCAGTACTTTGCCAACTTGAATATTTTGAAGTACTTTGCCACTACTTTGCCGTAGTTTGCCATTACTTTGCAGCACATTGCCGTACATTGCCACTACTTTGCAGTACTTTGCTTCTACTTTGCAGTACTTGGCCACTACTTTGGAGTACATTGCCGTTTTCGCCACTACTTTGCCACTATGTTGCAGTACTTTGCCACTACTTTGCAGTACTTTGCCACTACTTTGCCGTACTTTGCGACTACTTTGCCACTACTTTGCCAGTACTTTGCTGTACTTTACCTCGACTTTGGAGTACTTTGCCACTACTTTGCCACTACTTTGCCACTACTTTGCAGTACTTTGCCACTACTTTGTAGTATATTGCCGTACTTTGCCACTACTTTGCAGTACTTTACCAATACTTTGATGTACTTTGCCACTACTTTGCCGTATTTTGCCGTACTTTGCCACTACTTTGCAGTACTTTGCCTCTACATTGCCGTAGTTTGCCACTACTTTGCCACTACTTTGCTGTACTTTGCCACTACTTTGTCGTACATTGCCACTATTTTGTCATACTTTGCCACTACTTTGCAGTACTTTGCCACTACTTTGCCACGACTTTGCAGTAATTTGCCGTGCTTTGCCACTAATTTGCCGTACTTTCAATTGTCACTACTATGCCGTACATCGTCACTACATTGCCGTAGTTTGCCACTACTTTGCAGTACTTTGCCACCAGTTTGCCGTTCTTTGCCACTACTTTGTCGTACTTTGTAACTACTTTGCAGTACTTTGCTGTACTTTGCCGTACTTTGCCACTACTTTGCAGAACTTTGCCACTACTTTGCAGTACTTTGCCACTACTTTGCAGAACTTTGCCTCAACTTTGCAGTACTTTGCCACTACTTTGCAACTACTTTGCAGTACTTTGCCACTACTTTGCCGTACTTTGCCACTACTTTGCTGTACTTTGCCACTACTTTGCCGTACTTGACCACTACTTTGAAGTAATTTGCCACTACTTTGCCACTACTTTGCCGTACTTTGCCACTATTTTGCCACTACTTTGCAGTGCTTTGCGACTATTTCGTAGTACATTGTCGTGCTTTGCCACTACTTTGCTGTACTTTTACACTACTTTGCCGTACTTGACCACTACTTTGAAGTACTTTGCCACCACTTTGCCACTACTTTGCCATACTTTGCAACTATTTTACCACTACATTGCAGTACTTTGCGACTATTATGTAGTACATTGCCGTACTTTGCCACTACTTTGCAGTACTTTACCAATACTTTGAAGTACTTTGCCACTACTTTGCCGTAGTTTGCCACTACTTTGAAGTACTTTGCCACTACTTTGCCGTACTTTGCCGTACTCTGCCACTATATTGCCGTACTTTGCCACTACTCTGTCGTACTTTGCCACTACTCTGTCGTGCTTTGCCACTACTTGCCGTACTTTCCACTAATTTGCAGTACTTTGCCACTACTTTGCAGTATTTTGCCACTACTTTGGAGTACATTACCGTACTTTGCCACTACTTTGCAGTACTTTGCCACTACTTTGCAGTACTTTGCCACTACTTAGCCATATTTTGCCACTACTTTGCCGTATTTTGCCACTACTTTGCAGTACTTTACCACTAATTTGCAGTACTTTGCCAATACTTTGCATTAATTTGCCACTACTTTGCAGTACTTTGCCACTACTTTGCCACTACTTTGCTGTACTTTGCCACTACTTTGCCGTACTTGACCACTACTTTGCAGTATTTTGCCACCAGTTTGCCATTCTTTGCCACTACTTTGTCGTACTTTGCTACTACTTTGCACTATTTTGCAGTACTAAGCCACTACTTTGCTGTACTTTGCCACTACTTCTCCGTACTTTGCCACTACTTTGCTGTACTTTGCCACGACTATGCCGTACTTTACCACTACTTTGAAGTACATTGCCACTACTTTCCACTATTTTGCTGTACTTTGCCACTATTTTGCCACTACTTTGTAGTACTATGCGACTGCTTTGTAGTACATTGCCGTACTTTGCCACTACTTTGCTGTACTTTGCCAATACTTTGAAGTACTTTGCCACTACTTTGCCGTAGTTTGCCACTACTTTGCAGTACTTTGCCACCACTTTGCCACTACTTTGTCGTACTTTGCCACTACTTTGCAGTACTTAGCCTCTACTTTGCCACTACTTTGCAGTACTTTGCCAACTTGAATACTTTGAAGTACTTTGCCACTACTTTGCCGTAGTTTGCCATTACTTTGCAGCACATTGCCGTACAATGCCACTACTTTGCAGTACTTTGCTTCTACTTTGCAGTACTTGGCCACTACTTTGGAGTACATTGCCGTTTTCGCCACTACTTTGCCACTAAGTTGCAGTACTTTGCCACTACTTTGCAGTACTTTGCCACTACTTTGCCATACTTTGCGACTACTTTGCCTCTACTTTGCCACTACTTTGCCGTACTTTACCACGACTTTGGAGTACTTTGCCACTACTTTGCCACTACTTTGCCACTACTTTGCAGTACTTTGCCACTACTTTGGAGTACATTGCCGTACTTTGCCACTACTTTGCAGTACTTTACCAATACTTTGATGTACTTTGCCACCACTTTGCCACTACTTTGTCGTACTTTGCCACTACTTTGCAGTACTTGGCCTCTACTTTGCCTACTTTGCCACTACTTTGCAGTACTTTGCCAACTTGAATACTTTGAAGTACTTTGCCACTACTTTGCCGTAGTTTGCCATTACTTTGCAGCACATTGCCGTACATTGCCACTACTTTGCAGTACTTTGCTTCTACTTTGCAGTACTTGGCCACTACTTTGGAGTACATTGCCGTTTTCGCCACTACTTTGCCACTATGTTGCAGTACTTTGCCACTACTTTGCAGTACTTTGCCACTACTTTGCCGTACTTTGCGACTACTTTGCCACTACTTTGCCACTACTTTGCCGTACTTTACCACGACTTTGGAGTACTTTGCCACTACTTTGCCACTACTTTGCCACTACTTTGCAGTACTTTGCCACTACTTTGTAGTATATTGCCGTACTTTGCCACTACTTTGCAGTACTTTACCAATACTTTGATGTACTTTGCCACTACTTTGCCGTATTTTGCCGTACTTTGCCACTACTTTGCAGTACTTTGCCTCTACATTGCCGTAGTTTGCCACTACTTTGCCACTACTTTGCTGTACTTTGCCACTACTTTGTCGTACATTGCCACTACTTTGTCATACTTTGCCACTACTTTGCAGTACTTTGCCACTACTTTGCCACGACTTTGCAGTAATTTGCCGTGCTTTGCCACTAATTTGCCGTACTTTCAATTGTCACTACTATGCCGTACATCGTCACTACATTGCCGTAGTTTGCCACTACTTTGCAGTACTTTGCCACCAGTTTGCCGTTTTTTGCCACTACTTTGTCGTACTTTGTAACTACTTTGCAGTACTTTGCTGTACTTTGCCGTACTTTGCCACTACTTTGCAGAACTTTGCCACTACTTTGCAGTACTTTGCCACTACTTTGCAGAACTTTGCCTCAACTTTGCAGTACTTTGCCACTACTTTGCAACTACTTTGCAGTACTTTGCCACTACTTTGCCGTACTTTGCCACTACTTTGCTGTACTTTGCCACTACTTTGCCGTACTTGACCACTACTTTGAAGTAATTTGCCACTACTTTGCCACTACTTTGCCGTACTTTGCCACTATTTTGCCACTACTTTGCAGTGCTTTGCGACTATTTCGTAGTACATTGCCGTGCTTTGCCACTACTTTGCTGTACTTTGACACTACTTTGCCGTACTTGACCACTACTTTGAAGTACTTTGCCACCACTTTGCCACTACTTTGCCATACTTTGCAACTATTTTACCACTACATTGCAGTACTTTGCGACTATTATGTAGTACGTTGCCGTACTTTGCCACTACTTTGCAGTACTTTACCAATACTTTGAAGTACTTTGCCACTACTTTGCAGTACTTTGCCACTACTTTGCAGTACTTTGCCACTACTTTGCCGTACTTTGCCTCTACTTTGCTGTACTTTGCCACTACTTTGCCGTACTTGACCACTACTTTGAAGTACTTTGCCACTACTTTGCCACTACTTTGCCGTACTTTGCCACTATTTTGCCACTACTTTGCAGTACTTTGCGACTATTTTGTAGTACATTGCCGTACTTTGCCACTACTTTGCAGTACTTTGCCACCAGTTTGCCGTTCTTTGCCACTACTTTGTCGTACTTTGCCACTACTTTGCCGTACTTTGCCACTACTTTGCTGTACTTTGCCGTACTTTGCCACTACTTTGCAGAACTTTGCCACTACTTTGCAGTACTTTGCCACTACTTTGCAGTACTTTGCCACTACTTTGCAGAACTTTGCCTCAACTTTGCAGTACTTTGCCACTACTTTACAACTACTTTGCAGTACTTTGCCACTACTTTGCCGTACTTTGCCACTACTTTGCTGTACTTTGCCACTACTTTGCCGTACTTGACCACTAATTTGAAGTAATTTGCCACTACTTTGCCACTACTTTGCCGTACTTTGCCACTATTTTGCCACTACTTTGCAGTGCTTTGCGACTATTTCGTAGTACATTGCCGTGCTTTGCCACTACTTTGCTGTACTTTGACACTACTTTGCCGTACTTGACCATTACTTTGAAGTACTTTGCCACCACTTTGCCACTACTTTGCCATACTTTGCAACTATTTTACCACTACATTGCAGTACTTTGCGACTATTATGTAGTACGTTGCCGTACTTTGCCACTACTTTGCAGTACTTTACCAATACTTTGAAGTACTTTGCCACTACTTTGCAGTACCTTGCCACTACTTTGCAGTACTTTGCCACTACTTTGCCGTACTTTGCCTCTACTTTGCTGTACTTTGCCACTACTTTGCCGTACTTGACCACTACTTTGAAGTACTTTGCCACTACTTTGCCACTACTTTGCCGTACTTTGCCACTATTTTGCCACTACTTTGCAGTACTTTGCGACTATTTTGTAGTACATTGCCGTACTTTGTCACTACTTTGCAGTACTTTGCCACCAGTTTGCCGTTCTTTGCCACTACTTTGTCGTACTTTGCCACTACTTTGCCGTACTTTGCCACTACTTTGCTGTACTTTGCCGTACTTTGCCACTACTTTGCAGAACTTTGCCACTACTTTGCAGTACTTTGCCACTACTTTGCAGAACTTTGCCTCAACTTTGCAGTACTTTGCCACTACTTTGCAACTACTTTGCAGTACTTTGCCACTACTTTGCCGTACTTTGCCACTACTTTGCTGTACTTTGCCACTACTTTGCCGTACTTGACCACTACTTTGAAGTAATTTGCCACTACTTTGCCACTACTTTGCCGTACTTTGCCACTATTTTGCCACTACTTTGCAGTGCTTTGCGACTATTTCGTAGTACATTGCCGTGCTTTGCCACTACTTTGCTGTACTTTGACACTACTTTGCCGTACTTGACCACTACTTTGAAGTACTTTGCCACCACTTTGCCACTACTTTGCCATACTTTGCAACTATTTTACCACTACATTGCAGTACTTTGCGACTATTATGTAGTACATTGCCGTACTTTGCCACTACTTTGCAGTACTTTACCAATACTTTGAAGTACTTTGCCACTACTTTGCCGTAGTTTGCCACTACTTTGAAGTACTTTGCCACTACTTTGCCGTACTTTGCCGTACTCTGCCACAATATTGCCGTACTTAGCCACTACTCTGTCGTACTTTGCCACTACTCTGTCGTGCTTTGCCACTACTTGCCGTACTTTCCACTAATTTGCAGTACTTTGCCACTACTTTGCAGTACTTTGCCACTATTTTGGAGTACATTACCGTACTTTGCCACTACTTTGCAGTACTTTGCCAGTACTTTGCCACTACTTTGCCGAACTTTGCCTCTACTTTGCTGTACTTTGCCACTACTTTGCCGTACTTGACCACTACTTTGAAGTACTTTGCCACTACTTTGCCACTACTTTGCCGTACTTTGCCACTATTTTGCCACTACTTTGCAGTACTTTGCGACTATTTTGTAGTACATTGCCGTACTTTGCCACTACTTTGCAGTACTTTGCCACCAGTTTGCCGTTCTTTGCCACTACTTTGTCGTACTTTGCCACTACTTTGCCGTACTTTGCCACTACTTTGCAGTACTTTGCCGTACTTTGCCTCTACTTTGCCGTACTTCGCCACTACTTTGCAGTACTTTGCCACTACTTTGCAGTTCTTTGCCACTACTTTGCACAACTTTGCCACACTTTGCCACTACTTTGCAGTACTTTTCCGTACTTAGTCAAGGAGCCAATTTCCACAAGTGGCCTAGAAATATGATTTCGTTGCACCCCCAGTACTTAAAAGGTTTGACAATATTTTCACCTAGAGGGTCATCTTGGGAAAATTTTAAGCCCTGTTGTAATGTAAAAAGCTGGCAGCAAAGTTATGTTATGGGTGTTGAAAGTGGGTATGTTCACGGGGCTCCAGGTCGTTTTTGATTGGTATTTATGCAGATGAGTTAAAAGTGACACTGCACTACTTACAGTATAACTTCACAAATAATTAAGATATGATCACTAAACATTGATGTGTGTGTTTATTAGGTCATGTCTTTGGCCTACAATTCATCTGGCCTAAAATATAGGTCAAAGGTCAGGTCATAGGTCAGCTAATGGATGGCAATACATTAAATTGTTGTCTGCTTTATTCTACAGACTGTGATACCCTGCATGTTTAATGCCATCGTACATCATAACTCCGCCACAAACAGGTCAATAGATCAAGATTATGTCAAGGTCAATAATGAGATTACATGCCTCGATTTTGATTATTAGGTTACATAATTAATAATAAGATTCTTTTCATAATAGGCTACCAAGCTATGGTAGTTGGCATACTGTGTGTGTACAAGGGATTGCATGCTGTAATATGTGCAGCCAGTGTTTTCATCGTGTTATTTTATAGTATATATCTACCAATAATGTGCTGTCTTAGGTATTACAATTATTAGGATTAGATAAACGCAAGTAATATACATGGTGTTTAAAAATGCTGCATGTATTTGGAATCATATCAGAATATACAATGTTTTGTTATTTCAGGTTTATTAAATAATTGTCACCTTCAAACACATAAACACTTGTAGTGGGAGATATAAGATAAATTAACGAGTACAGGTATATTAAAAGAATTATTATGTATAGTAACATAAATATTAATCAACAGTATGTGTATTTTATTAGCAATGAATTTATGATTGTTATTGTAGCCGTTATGTGATATTTTTTAAATAATCAACATTTTTTAAATATTTATTTGAATATTCAATACATAAATAAATATTTATTTCTTTATTTCTTTCTTAATTTCTTAATTTCTTAATTTATTTATTTATTTCTTAATTTATTTATTTATTTATTTATTTATTTATTTATTTATTTATTTATTTATTTATTTATTTATTTATTTATTTATTTATTTATTTATTTAAAGTATTGTCATGTTCTTAAAGGAAATTGTTACATATATTTATAAAAAGTATATATGAATATCAACCCAAGGTAGTATTTTTAGGTACAATGGATGTTGACAGCAGTGATGATGACAGCTTTCTTGCTCTTCTTTTTTCAAAACGAATCAAGATCACTGACTACAGCAAATGTGTCATATGTCAGGAAGATAGCAGAGAAACTGTAAGCAAGGCTACAGAGAATGGTGTTGCAAAGTTTAAAGAGGCTGTCCAACAAAGAAGAGATGAAGTTCATGAAAGATTGGATCCGGATTTTGATAGACTTGCTGAACAAAACATTGTGTGGCACAGAAACTGTTATGCTAAATACACAAGTGCACATAATATTAAACATTCAAAAACAAGGCAATTAAGCCTGGCTCCTAATGTTATTGAGGGTCACATTCCAGAACAGGGAGATTTACTTTCAAGTACTAGTTCTAGGTCAGTGCGGTCTCAATCGTGTGCAATGAATTGGTCAATGTGCATGTTCTGCCAAAAGAGATACAACAGAAAAGTAAAAAAATTAATATCTATAACCACATTTTCTGCATGTGATGCTATAAAACAAGCTGCTAAAGAATCTGGTGATGCCGATATGCTTACTAAAATTCGTGATGTTGATCTGATAGCTGCTGAGGCTAAATACCACCATTTATGCAGGGCCCAGTATGTAGCAAAACGTAATGTGAGTTGTAAGTCATACAAAGAACCAGTAGATGAAGATTTATATTCACAGGCTTTCCATGAATTCGTATCAGAGATACAACCAGGTATTATTAGTGGGAGGGCTTATACCATGACTTATTTGTTAACTCGCTTTAAATCATATCTAGAAAAGAATGGAATTGAATCTGATTATCGCTCTAGTCGATTGAAGAAAAGACTACAGAACCATTTTCAGAATTCAGTAGTTTTTCATCAGCAAGCAAACCCAAACAAGCCACAACTAGTTTACTCCAGTGATATATCACTGCAGGATGTAATTAATGCCGCAGCTACTATTTGCTCAAGTAAGTCCATGGATATGTCCAACTGTGAAAGAATCACACCTAGGAATGCAGAAAGCCCAATACAGTTGCTTTATCATGCTGCACAAATTATCAAGGGTGATTTGACAGATTGCAATGGAATTAATACCAATCCAGTCGACATTGAGGACCTCTCGAATAGAAGAGCTAAAGAAATAATTCCGCAAAGCCTTTACTGGTTTTTGAGATGGCTGATTACAAAGAAGGATGTAGAGACTGATGGGTTTGGTAATTGTAGTTCATGTTGTCAAAATGAAGTAGACGAGCGACATATCATCATGATTATCCAAGATATTGTACACTGTGCAACGCATGGAAGGAAGAAAATGCCTAAACATATCAGTTTAGCCATGACTGTGAGGCACCTGACTGGGTCAAAACAAGCTGTTATCATCTTGAACCGCATGGGACATTGTGTGTCTTATGATGATATTGAGGTGGTTGACACAAGCTTGGCACTTGAAGTTTTAGCCCAGGCAGAGAATACTGGTGTTGTTATTCCTACCAATATTGTTCCTAATGCATTTGTCCAAATGGCCGCAGATAACAACGATATCACTGAAGAGACTTTAGATGGCAATCAAACCACCCACTCTACTACAATGGTTGTGTACCAAAGGGGGCAGTTTGGTCCAAAGCCATTCAGAGTTGTACATGCAGATCATACTGTCAGAAGAAAAGCCTTAATTGAAACAGACTATGTTCATAATATTCTGGAGTGTGGAGTATTTTGTAAGAGACCAACTGTCACAGACCTCTTCAACACCATCAATGTTAAATGTTACCAACGTAACAGAGACCTGGAAGAAAGTCCATCATCCATGGATCTGACATGGGCAATTCTCCGCATGTGTCCTACTAAGTTGTTTGAAGTGGATATCAACCCTATGTCTAATCCAGAGAGACAAGTAGTATCTAGCTGGAGTTCCTTTAATGCACAAGTACTTCAATGTAATAAACCACCAACCACAGAGATTGGTTACTGCCCTATGATTGCAGGTTCTCCAACTGAATTTAGTGTTGTGTATACAGTCATGAAGCAAGTTCAGAAAATGATGAAGGTGCTGGGACAGGCAGATTCAGTAATCACATTCGACTTGGCAATTTATGTAAAAGCAAAGGAACTGCAGTGGAGACATGGAGAAGAGTTTAATGATAAACTTTGCATCTACTTTGCTGTACTTTGCCACTACTTTGCCGTACTTGACCACTACTTTGAAGTACTTTGCCACTACTTTGCCACTACATTGCCGTACTTTGCCACTATTTTGCCACTACTTTGCAGTACTTTGCGACTATGTTGTAGTACATTGCCATACTTTGCCACCACTTTGCAGTATTTTTGCCACCAGTTTGCCGTTCTTTGCCACTACTTTGTCATACTTTGCCACTACTTTGCCGTACTTTGCCACTACTTTGCAATACTTTGCAACTACTTTGCAGTACTTTGCCGTACTTTGCCTCTACTTTGCCGTACTTTGCCACTACTTTGCAGTACTTTGCCACTTCTTTGTCACTACTTTGCAGTACTTTGCCACTACTTTGCACAACTTTGCCACTACTTTGCACAACTTTGCCACTACTTTGCCACTACTTTGCCGTACTTTGCCACTATTTTGCCACTACTTTGCAGTACTTTGCGATCATTTTGTAGTACATTGCCGTACTTTGCCACTACTTTGCAGTACTTTGCCACCAGTTTGCGGTTCTTTGCCACTACTTTGTCGTACTTTGCCACTACTTTGCCGTACTTTGCCACTACTTTGCAGTACTTTGCAACTACTTTGCAACTACTTTGCAGTACTTTGCCGTTCTTTGCCTCTACTTTGCCGTACATTGCCACTACTTTGCAGTACTTTGCCACTTCTTTGTCACTACTTTCCAGTACTTTGCCACTACTTTGCACAACTTTGCCACACTTTGCCACAAATTTGCAGTACTTTGCCACTACTTTGGAGTACATTGCCGTACTTTGCCACTATATTTCAGTACGTTGCCAGTACTCTGACGTACTTTGCCACTACTTTGCAGTACTTTGCCACCAGTTTGCCGTTCTTTGCCACTACTTTGTCGTACTTTGCCACTACTTTGCCGTACTTTGCCACTACTTTGCAGTACTTTGCAACTACTTTGCAGTACTTTGCCGTACTTTGCCTCTACTTTGCCGTACTTTGCCACTACTTTGCAGTACTTTGCCACTTCTTTGTCACTAATTTGCAGTACTTTGCCACTACTTTGCACAACTTTGCCACACTTTGCCACTACTTTGCAGTACATTGCCACTACTTTGGAGTACATTGCCGTACTTTGCCACTACATTTCAGTACGTTGCCAATACTCTGACGCACTTTGCCACTACTTTGCAGTACTTTGCCACCAGTTTGCCGGTCTTTGCCACTACTTTGCCGTACTTTGCCACTACTTTGCCGTACTTTGCCACTACTTTGCAGTACTTTGCAACTACTTTGCACTACTTCGCAGTACTTTGCCACTACTTTGCCATACTTTGCCACTACTTTGTCGTATTTTGCCACTAATCTGCCATATTTTGCCACTACTTTGCACTACTTTGCAGTACTTCACCACTACTTTGTAGTACGCTGCCAATAGTTTGCAGTACTTTGCCACTACTTTCCCGTACTTTGCCACTACTTTGCTGTACTTTGCCACGACTATGCCGTACTTTACCACTACTTTGAAGTACATTGCCACTGCTTTCCACTATTTTGCTGTACTTTGCCACTATTTTGCCACTACTTTACAGTACCATGTGACTAATTTGTAGTACATTGCCGTACTTTGCCACTACTTTGCAGTACTTTGCCAATACTTTGAAGTACTTTGCCACTACTTTGCCGTAGTTTGCCACTACTTTGCAGTACTTTGCCACCACTTTGCCACTACTTTGCAGTACTTTTCCAATACTTTGATGTACTTTGCCACTACTTTGCCGTATTTTGTCGTACTTTGCCACTACTTTGCAGTACTTGGCCTTTACTTTGCCTACTTTGCCACTATTTTGCAGTACTTTACCAACTTGAATACTTTGAAGTACTTTGCCACTACTTTGCCGTAGTTTGCCATTACTTTGCAGCACATTGCCGTACATTGCCACTACTTTGCAGTACTTTGCCACTACTTTGCAGTACTTTGCCACTTCTTTGTCACTACTTTGCAGTACTTTGCCACTACTTTGCACAACTTTGCCACACTTTGCCACTACTTTGCACAACTTTGCCACTACTTTGCCACTACTTTGCCGTATTTTGCCACTATTTTGCCACTACTTTGCAGTACTTTGTGACTATTTTGTAGTACATTGCCACTACCTTGTCGTACTTTGCCACTACTTTGCCGTACTTTGCCACTACTTTGCAGTACTTTGCAACTACTTTGCAACTACTTTGCAGTACTTTACCGTACTTTGTCTCTACTTTGCCGTACATTGCCACTACTTTGCAGCACTTTGCCACTTCTTTGTCTCTACTTTGCAGTACTTTGCCACTACTTTGCACAACTTTGCCACACTTTGCCACTACTTTGCAGTACTTTGCCACTACTTTGGAGTACATTGCCGTACTTTGCCACTACATTTCAGTACGTTGCCAATACTCTGACGTACTTTGCCACTACTTTGCAGTACTTTGCCAGCAGTTTGCCGTTCTTTGCCACTACTTTGTCGTACTTTGCCACTACTTTGCCGTACTTTGCCACTACTTTGCAGAACTTTGCAACTACTCTGCAGTACTTTGCCGTACTTTGCCTCTACTTTGCCGTACTTTGCCACTACTTTGCAGTACTTTGCCACTTCTTTGTCACTACTTTGCAGTACTTTGCCACTACTTTGCACAACTTTGCCACACTTTGCCACTACTTTGGAGTACATTGCCGTACTTTGCCACTACATTTCAGTACGTTGCCAATACTCTGACGTAATTTGCCACTACTTTGCAGTACTTTGCCACTACTTTGCCATACTTTGCCACTACTTTGTCGTATTTTGCCACTAATCTGCCATATTTTGCCACTACTTTGCACTATTTTGCAGTACTTTACCACTACTTTGTAGTACGCTGCCAATAGTTTGCAGTACTTTGCCACTACTTTGCAGTACTTTGCCACTACTTTCCCGTACTTTGCCACTATTTTGCTGTACTTTGACACTATTTTGCCACTACTTTGCAGTACCATGCGACTACTTTGTAGTACATTGCCGTACTTTGCCACTACTTTGCAGTACTTTGCCAATACTTTGAAGTACTTTGCCACTACTTTGCCGTAGTTTGCCACTACTTTGCAGTACTTTGCCACCACTTTGCCACTACTTTGCTGTAATTTTCCAATACTTTGATGTACTTTGCCCCTACTTTGCCGTATTTTGCCGTACTTTGCCACTACTTTGCAGTACTTGGCCTTTACTTTGCCCACTTTGCCACTACTTTGCAGTAGTTTGCCACTATTTTGCAGTACTTTGCCACTATTTTGCAGTACTTGGCCACTACTTTGGAGTACATTGCCGTACTTTGCCACTACTTTGCAGTACTTTGCCACTACTTTGCAGTATTTTGCCACTACTTTGCAGTACTTTGCCATTACTTTGCACTACTTTGCAGTACTTTACCACTACTTTGTAGTACGCTGCCAATACTTTGCTGTACTTTGCCTCTACTTTGCAGTACTTTGCCACTACTTTCCCGTACTTTGTCACTACTTTGCTGTACTTTGCCACGACTATGCCGTACTTTACCACTACTTTGAAGTACATTGCCACTACTTTCCACTAATTTGCTGTACTTTGCCACTATTTTGCCACTACTTTACAGTACCATGCGACTACTTTGTTGTACATTGCAGTACTTTGCCACTACTTTGCCGTAGTTTGCCATTACTTTGAAGCACATTGCCGTACATTGCCACTACTTTGCAGTACTTTGCCACTACTTTGCAGTACTTTGCCACTACTTTGCAGTACTTTGCCACTACTTTGCAGTATTTTGCCACTACTTTCCCGTACTTTCCCACTACTTTGCAGTACTTTGCCACTACTTTGCCGTACTTTGCCTCTACTTTGCTGTACTTTGCCACTACTTTGCCGTACTTGACCACTACGTTGAAGTACTTTGCCACTACTTTGCCACTACTTTGCCGTACTTTGCCACTATTTTGCCACTACTTTGCAGTACTTTGCGGCTATTTTGTAGTACATTGCCGTACTTTGCCACTACTTTGCAGTACTTTGCCACCAGTTTGCCGTTCTTTGCCACTACTTTGTCATACTTTGCCACTACTTTGCCGTACTTTGCCACTACTTTGCAATACTTTGCAACTTCTTTGCAGTACTTTGCCTTACTTTGCCACTACTTTGCACAACTTTGCCACACTTTGCCACTACTTTGCACAACTTTCCCACTACTTTGCCACTACTTTGCCGTACTTTGCCACTACTTTGCAGTACTTTGCAACTACTTTGCAGTACTTTGCCGTACTTTGCCTCTACTTTGCCGTAGTTTGCCACTACTTTCCACTACTTTGCCACTACTTTGCACAACTTTGCCACACTTTGCCACTACTTTGGAGTACATTGCCGTACTTTGCCACTACATTTCAGTACGTTGCCAATACTCTGACGTAATTTGCCACTACTTTGCAGTACTTTTCCAATACTTTGATGTACTTTGCCCCTACTTTGCCGTATTTTGCCGTACTTTGCCACTACTTTGCACTACTTGGCCTTTACTTTGCCTACTTTGCCACTACTTTGCAGTACTTTACCAACTTGAATACTTTGAAGTATTTTGCCACTACTTTGCCGTAGTTTGCCATTACTTTGCAGCACATTGCCGTACATTGCCACTACTTTGCAGTAGTTTGGCACTACTTTGCAGTACTTTGCCACTACTTTGCTGTATTTTGCCACTACTTTGCAGTACTTTGCCACTACTTTGCAGTACTTTGCCACTACTTTGCAGTACTTTGCCACTACTTTGCACTAATTTGCAGTACTTTACCACTACTTTGTAGTACGCTGCCAATACTTTGCTGTACTTTGCCTCTACTTTGCAGTACTTTGCCACTACTTTCCCGTACTTTGTCACTACTTTGCTGTACTTTGCCACGACTATGCCGTACTTTACCACTACTTTGAAGTACATTGCCACTACTTTCCCTATTTTGCTGTACTTTGCCACTATTTTGCCACTACTTTGCAGTACCATGCGACTACTTTGTAGTACATTGCCGTACTTTGCCACTACTTTGCAGTACTTTGCCAATACTTTGAAGTACTTTGCCACTACTTTGTCGTAGTTTGCCACTACTTTGCAGTACTTTGCCACCACTTTGCCACTACGTTGTCGTACTTTGCCACTACTTTGCAGTACTTTACCAATACTTTGATGTACTTTGCCATTACTTTGCCGTATTTTGCCGTACTTTGCTACTACTTTGCAGTACTTGGCCTTTACTTTGCCTACTTTGCCATTACTTTGCAGTACTTTGCCAACTTGAATACTTTGAAGTACTTTGCCACTACTTTGCCGTAGTTTGCCATTACTTTGAAGCACATTGCCGTACATTGCCACTGCTTTCCAGTACTTTGCCACTACTTTGCAGTACTTTGCCACTACTTTGCAGTACTTTGCCACTACTTTCCCGTACTTTGCCACTACTTTGCAGTACTTTGCCAACTTGAATACTTTGAAGTACTTTGCCACTACTTTGCCGTAGTTTGCCATTACTTTGAAGCACATTGCCGTACTTTGCCACTACTTTCCCGTACTTTGCCACTACTTTGCAGTACTTTGCCACTACTTTGCAGTACTTTGCCACTACTTTGCAGTACTTTGCCACTACTTTCCCGTACTTTGCCACTACTTTGCAGTACTTTGCCACTACTTTGCCGTACTTTGCCTCTACATTGCTGTACTTTGCCACTACTTTGCCGTACTTGACCACTACTTTGAAGTACTTTGCCACTACTTTGCCACTACTTTGCCGTACTTTGCCACTATTTTACCACTACTTTGCAGTACTTTGCGACTATTTTGTAGTACATTTCCGTACTTTGCCACTACTTTGCAGTACTTTGCCACCAGTTTGCCGTTCTTTGCCACTACTTTGTCATACTTTGCCACTACTTTGCCGTACTTTGCCACTACTTTGCAATACTTTGCAACTACTTTGCAGTACTTTGCCGTACTTTGCCTCTACTTTGCCGTACTTTGCCACTACTTTGCCACACTTTGCCACACTTTGCAACTACTTTGCAACTAGTTTGCAGTACTTTGCCGAACTTTGCTTCTACTTTGCCGTACATTGCCACTACTTTCCAGTACTTTGCCACTTCTTTGTCACTACTTTCCAGTACGTTGCCACTACTTTGCACAACTTTGCCACACTTTGCCACAACTTTGCAGTACTTTGCCACTACTTTGGAGTACATTGCCGTACTTTGCCACTACATTTCAGTAGGTTGCCAGTACTCTGACGTACTTTGCCACTACTTTGCAGTACTTTGCCACCAGTTTGCCGTTCTTTGCCACTACTTTGTAGTACTTTGCCACTACGTTGCCGTACTTTGCCACTACTTTGCAGTACTGTGCAACTACTTTGCAGTACTTTGCCGTACTTTGCCTCTACTTTGCCGTACTTTGCCACTACTTTGCAGTACTTTGCCACTTCTTTGTCACTAATTTAAAGTACTTTGCCACTACTTTGCACAACTTTGCCACACTTTGCCACTACTTTGCAGTACTTTGCCACTACTTTGGAGTACATTGCCGTACTTTGCCACTACATTTCAGTACGTTGCCAATACTCTGACGCACTTTGCCACTACTTTGCAGTACTTTGCCACCAGTCTGCCGTTCTTTGCCACTACTCTGTCGTACTTTGCCACTACTTTGCCGTACTTTGCAGTACTTTGCAACTACTTTGCAGTACTTTGCCGTACTTTGCCTCTACTTTGCAACTAGTTTGCAGTACTTTGCCGAACTTTGCCTCTACTTTGCCGTACATTGCCACTACTTTCCAGTATTTTGCCACTTCTTTGTCACTACTTTCCAGTACTTTGCCACTACTTTGCACAACTTTGCCACATTTTGCCACAACTTTGCAGTACTTTGCCACTACTTTGCAGTACATTGCCGTACTTTGCCACTACATTTCAGTAGGTTGCCAGTACTCTGACGTACTTTGCCACTACTTTGCAGTACTTTGCCACCAGTTTGCCGTTCTTTGCCACTACTTTGTCGTACTTTGCCACTACTTTGCCGTACTTTGCCACTACTTTGCAGTACTGTGCAACTACTTTGCAGTACTTTGCCGTACTTTGCCTCTACTTTGCCGTACTTTGCCACTACTTTGCAGTACTTTGCCACTTCTTTGTCACTAATTTAAAGTACTTTGCCACTACTTTGCACAACTTTGCCACACTTTGCCACTACTTTGCAGTACTTTGCCACTACTTTGGAGTACATTGCCGTACTTTGCCACTACATTTCAGTACGTTGCCAATACTCTGACGCACTTTGCCACTACTTTGCAGTACTTTGCCACCAGTCTGCCGTTCTTTGCCACTACTCTGTCGTACTTTGCCACTACTTTGCCGTACTTTGCAGTACTTTGCAACTACTTTGCAGTACTTTGCCGTACTTTGCCTCTACTTTGCAACTAGTTTGCAGTACTTTGCCGAACTTTGCCTCTACTTTGCCGTACATTGCCACTACTTTCCAGTACTTTGCCACTTCTTTGTCACTACTTTCCAGTACTTTGCCACTACTTTGCACAATTTTGCCACACTTTGCCACAACTTTGCAGTACTTTGCCACTACTTTGGAGTACATTGCCGTACTTTGCCACTACATTTCAGTAGGTTGCCAGTACTCTGACGTACTTTGCCACTACTTTGCAGTACTTTGCCACCAGTTTGCCGTTCTTTGCCACTACTTTGTCGTACTTTGCCACTACTTTGCCGTACTTTGCCACTACTTTGCAGTACTTTGCAACTACTTTGCAGTACTTTACCGTACTTTGCCTCTACTTTGCCGTACTTTGCCACTACTTTGCAGTACTTTGCCACTTCTTTGTCACTAATTTAAAGTACTTTGCCACTACTTTGCACAACTTTGCCACACTTTGCCACTACTTTGCAGTACTTTGCCACTACTTTGGAGTACATTGCCGTACTTTGCCACTACATTTCAGTACGTTGCCAATACTCTGACGCACTTTGCCACTACTTTGCAGTACTTTGCCACCAGTCTGCCGTTCTTTGCCACTACTCTGTCGTACTTTGCCACTACTTTGCAGTACTTTGCCATACTTTGCCTCTACTTTGCCGTACTTTGCCACTACTTTGCAGTACTTTGCCACTTCTTTGTCACTACTTTGCGGTCCTTTGCCACTACTTTGCACAACTTTGCCACACTTTGCCACTACTTTGCAGTACTTTGCCACTACTTTGGAGTACATTGCTGTACTTTGCCACTACATTTCAGTACGTTGCCAATACTCTGACGTAATTTGCCACTACTTTGTAGTACTTTGCCAGTACTTTGCCATACTTTGCCACTACTTTGTCGTATTTTGCCACTACTTTGCAGTACTTTGCAGTACTTTACCACTACTTTGTAGTACGCTGCCAATAGTTTGCAGTACTTTGCCACTACTTTCCCGTACTTTGCCACTACTTTGCTGTACTTTGCCACGACTATGCCGTACTTTACCACTACTTTGAAGTACATTGCCACTACTTTCCACTATTTTGCTGTACTTTGCCACTATTTTGCCACTACTTTGCAGTACCATGTGACTACTTTGTAGTACATTGCCGTACTTTGCCACTACTTTGCAGTACTTTGCCAATACTTTGAAGTACTTTGCCACTACTTTGCCGTAGTTTGCCACTACTTTGCAGTACTTTGCCACCACTTTGCCACTACTTTGCAGTACTTTTCCAATACTTTGATGTACTTTGCCACAACTTTGCCGTATTTTGCCGTACTTTGCCACTACTTTGCAGTACTTGGCCTTTACTTTGCCTACTTTGCCACTACTTTGCAGTACTTTACCAACTTGAATACTTTGAAGTACTTTGCCACTACTTTGCCGTAGTTTGCCATTACTTTGCAGCACATTGCCGTACATTGCCACTACTTTGCAGTACTTTGCCACTACTTTGCAGTACTTTGCCACTTCTGTGTCACTACTTTGCAGTACTTTGCCACTACTTTGCACAACTTTGCCACACTTTGCCACTACTTTGCACAACTTTGCCACTACTTTGCCATACTTTGCCGTATTTTGCCACTATTTTGCCACTACTTTGCAGTACTTTGCGACTATTTTGTAGTACATTGCCACTACTTTGTCGTACTTTGCCACTACTTTGCCGTACTTTGCCACTACTTTGCAGTACTTTGCAACTACTTTGCAACTACTTTGCAGTACTTTGCCGTACTTTGCCTCTACTTTGCCGTACTTTGCCACTTCTTTGTCACTACTTTGCAGTACTTTGCCACTACTTTGCACAACTTTGCCACACTTTGCCACTACTTTGCAGTACTTTGCCACTACTTTGGAGTACATTGCCGTACTTTGCTACTACATTTAAGTACGTTGCCAATACTCTGACGTACTTTGCCACTACTTTGCAGTACTTTGCCACCAGTTTGCCGTTCTTTGCCACTACTTTGTCGTACTTTGCCACTACTTTGCCGTACTTTGCCACTACTTTGCAGTACTTTGCAACTACTCTGCAGTACTTTGCCGTACTTTGCCTCTACTTTGCCGTACTTTGCCACTACTTTGCAGTACTTTGCCAATTCTTTGTCACTACTTTGCAGTACTTTGCCACTACTTTGCACAACTTTGCCACACTTTGCCTCTACTTTGGAGTACATTGCCGTACTTTGCCAACACATTTCAGTACGTTGCCAATACTCTGACGTAATTTGCCACTACTTTGCAGTACTTTGCCACCACTTTGCCACTACTTTGCAGTACTTTTCCAATACTTTGATGTACTTGGCCACTACTTTGCCCTATTTTGCCGTACTTTGCCACTACTTTGCAGTACTTGGCCTTTACTTTGCCTACTTTGCCACTACTTTGCAGTACTTTACCAACTTGAATACTTTGAAGTACTTTGCCACTACTTTGCCGTAGTTTGCCATTACTTTGCAGCACATTGCCGTACATTGCCACTACTTTGCAGTACTTTGCCACTACTTTGCAGTACTTTGCCACTTCTTTGTCACTACTTTGCAGTACTTTGCCACTACTTTGCACAACTTTGCCACACTTTGCCACTACTTTGCACAACTTTGCCACTACTTTGCCACTACTTTGCCGTATTTTGCCACTATTTTGCCACTACTTTGCAGTACTTTGCGACTATTTTGTAGTACATTGCCACTACTTTGTCGTACTTTGCCACTACTTTGCCGTACTTTGCCACTACTTTGCAGTACTTTGCAACTACTTTGCAACTACTTTGCAGTACTTTGCCGTACTTTGCCTCTACTTTGCTCTACTTTGCCGTACTTTGCCACTACTTTGAAATACTTTGCCACTTCTTTGTCACTACTTTGCAGTACTTTGCCACTACTTTGCACAACTTTGCCACACTTTGCCACTACTTTGCAGTACTTTTCCACCACTTTGGAGTACATTGCCGTACTTTGCTACTACATTTAAGTACGTTGCCAATACTCTGACGTACTTTGCCACTACTTTGCAGTACTTTGCCACCAGTTTGCCGTTCTTTGCCACTACTTTGTCGTACTTTGCCACTACTTTGCCGTACTTTGCCACTACATTTCAGTAGGTTGCCAGTACTCTGACGTACTTTGCCACTACTTTGCAGTACTTTGCCACCAGTTTGCCGTTCTTTGCCACTACTTTGTCGTACTTTGCCACTACTTTGCCGTACTTTGCCACTACTTTGCAGTACTGTG
Source organism: Saccoglossus kowalevskii (assembly GCF_978046115.1). Classification (NCBI taxonomy): domain Eukaryota; kingdom Metazoa; phylum Hemichordata; class Enteropneusta; family Harrimaniidae; genus Saccoglossus; species Saccoglossus kowalevskii. The sequence goes on from NW_028188647.1 coordinate 42,105, forward strand.
CAACTACTTTGCAGTACTTTGCCGTACTTTGCCTCTACTTTGCCGTACTTTGCCACTACTTTGCAGTACTTTGCCACTTCTTTGTCACTAATTTAAAGTACTTTGCCACTACTTTGCACAACTTTGCCACACTTTGCCACTACTTTGCAGTACTTTGCCACTACTTTGGAGTACATTGCCGTACTTTGCCACTACATTTCAGTACGTTGCCAATACTCTGACGCACTTTGCCACTACTTTGCAGTACTTTGCCACCAGTCTGCCGTTCTTTGACACTACTCTGTCGTACTTTGCCACTACTTTGCCGTACTTTGCAGTACTTTGCAACTACTTTGCAGTACTTTGCCGTACTTTGCCTCTACTTTGCAACTAGTTTGCAGTACTTTGCCGAACTTTGCCTCTACTTTGCCGTACATTGCCACTACTTTCCAGTACTTTGCCACTTCTTTGTCACTACTTTCCAGTACTTTGCCACTACTTTGCACAATTTTGCCACACTTTGCCACAACTTTGCAGTACTTTGCCACTACTTTGGAGTACATTGCCATACTTTGCCACTACATTTCAGTAGGTTGCCAGTACTCTGACGTACTTTGCCACTACTTTGCAGTACTTTGCCACCAGTTTGCCGTTCTTTGCCACTACTTTGTCGTACTTTGCCACTACTTTGCCGTACTTTGCCACTACTTTGCAGTACTTTGCAACTACTTTGCAGTACTTTACCGTACTTTGCCTCTACTTTGCCGTACTTTGCCACTACTTTGCAGTACTTTGCCACTTCTTTGTCACTAATTTAAAGTACTTTGCCACTACTTTGCACAACTTTGCCACACTTTGCCACTACTTTGCAGTACTTTGCCACTACTTTGGAGTACATTGCCGTACTTTGCCACTACATTTCAGTACGTTGCCAATACTCTGACGCACTTTGCCACTACTTTGCAGTACTTTGCCACCAGTCTGCCGTTCTTTGCCACTACTCTGTCGTACTTTGCCACTACTTTGCCGTACTTTGCAGTACTTTGCAACTACTTTGCAGTACTTTGCCATACTTTGCCTCTACTTTGCCGTACTTTGCCACTACTTTGCAGTACTTTGCCACTACTTTGGAGTACATTGCTGTACTTTGCCACTACATTTCAGTACGTTGCCAATACTCTGACGTAATTTGCCACTACTTTGCAGTACTTTGCCAGTACTTTGCCATACTTTGCCACTACTTTGTCGTATTTTGCCACTACTTTGCAGTACTTTGCAGTACTTTACCACTACTTTGTAGTACGCTGCCAATAGTTTGCAGTACTTTGCCACTACTTTGCAGTACTTTGCCACTACTTTCCCGTACTTTGCCACTACTTTGCTGTACTTTGCCACGACTATGCCGTACTTTACCACTACTTTGAAGTACATTGCCACTACTTTCCACTATTTTGCTGTACTTTGCCACTATTTTGCCACTACTTTGCAGTACCATGTGACTACTTTGTAGTACATTGCCGTACTTTGCCACTACTTTGCATTACTTTGCCAATACTTTGAAGTACTTTGCCACTACTTTGCCGTAGTTTGCCATTACTTTGCAGTACTTTGCCACCACTTTGCCACTACTTTGCAGTACTTTTCCAATACTTTGATGTACTTTGCCACAACTTTGCCGTATTTTGCCGTACTTTGCCACTACTTTGCAGTACTTGGCCTTTACTTTGCCTACTTTGCCACTACTTTGCAGTACTTTACCAACTTGAATACTTTGAAGTACTTTGCCACTACTTTGCCGTAGTTTGCCATTACTTTGCAGCACATTGCCGTACATTGCCACTACTTTGCAGTACTTTGCCACTACTTTGCAGTACTTTGCCACTTCTGTGTCACTACTTTGCAGTACTTTGCCACTACTTTGCACAACTTTGCCACACTTTGCCACTACTTTGCACAACTTTGCCACTACTTTGCCATACTTTGCCGTATTTTGCCACTATTTTGCCACTACTTTGCAGTACTTTGCGACTATTTTGTAGTACATTGCCACTACTTTGTCGTACTTTGCCACTACTTTGCCGTACTTTGCCACTACTTTGCAGTACTTTGCAACTACTTTGCAACTACTTTGCAGTACTTTGCCGTACTTTGCCTCTACTTTGCCGTACTTTGCCACTTCTTTGTCACTACTTTGCAGTACTTTGCCACTACTTTGCAGTACTTTGCCACTACTTTGGAGTACATTGCCGTACTTTGCTACTACATTTAAGTACGTTGCCAATACTCTGACGTACTTTGCCACTACTTTGCAGTACTTTGCCACCAGTTTGCCGTTCTTTGCCACTACTTTGTCGTACTTTGCCACTACTTTGCCGTACTTTGCCACTACTTTGCAGTACTTTGCAACTACTCTGCAGTACTTTGCCGTACTTTGCCTTTACTTTGCCGTACTTTGCCACTACTTTGCAGTACTTTGCCACTTCTTTGTCACTACTTTGCAGTACTTTGCCACTACTTTGCACAACTTTGCCACACTTTGCCTCTACTTTGGAGTACATAGCCGTACTTTGCCACTACATTTCAGTACGTTGCCAATACTCTGACGTAATTTGCCACTACTTTGCAGTACTTTGCCACCACTTTGCCACTACTTTGCAGTACTTTTCCAATACTTTGATGTACTTGGCCACTACTTTGCCGTATTTTGCCGTACTTTGCCATTACTTTGCAGTACTTGGCCTTTACTTTGCCTACTTTGCCACTACTTTGCAGTACTTTACCAACTTGAATACTTTGAAGTACTTTGCCACTACTTTGCCGTAGTTTGCCATTACTTTGCGGCACATTGCCGTACATTGCCACTACTTTGCAGTACTTTGCCACTACTTTGCAGTACTTTGCCACTTCTTTGTCACTACTTTGCGGTACTTTGCCACTACTTTGCACAACTTTGCCACACTTTGCCACTACTTTGCACAACTTTGCCACTACTTTGCCACTACTTTGCCGTATTTTGCCACTATTTTGCCACTACTTTGCAGTACTTTGCGACTATTTTGTAGTACATTGCCACTACTTTGTCGTACTTTGCCACTACTTTGCCGTACTTTGCCACTACTTTGCAGTACTTTGCAACTACTTTGCAACTACTTTGCAGTACTTTGCCGTACTTTGCCTCTACTTTGCCGTACTTTGCCACTTCTTTGTCACTACTTTGCAGTACTTTGCCACTACTTTGCACAACTTTGCCACACTTTGCCACTACTTTGCAGTACTTTGCCACTACTTTGGAGTACATTGCCGTACTTTGCTACTACATTTAAGTACGTTGCCAATACTCTGACGTACTTTGCCACTACTTTGCAGTACTTTGCCACCAGTTTGCCGTTCTTTGCCACTACTTTGTCGTACTTTGCCACTACTTTGCCGTACTTTGCCACTACTTTGCAGTACTTTGCAACTACTCTGCAGTACTTTGCCGTACTTTGCCTCTACTTTGCCGTACTTTGCCACTACTTTGCAGTACTTTGCCACTTCTTTGTCACTACTTTGCAGTACTTTGCCACTACTTTGCACAACTTTGCCACACTTTGCCTCTACTGTGGAGTACATTGCCGTACTTTGCCACTACATTTCAGTACGTTGCCAATACTCTGACGTAATTTGCCACTACTTTGCAGTACTTTGCCACCACTTTGCCACTACTTTGCAGTACTTTTCCAATACTTTGATGTACTTGGCCACTACTTTGCCGTATTTTGCCGTACTTTGCCACTACTTTGCAGTACTTGGCCTTTACTTTGCCTACTTTGCCACTACTTTGCAGTACTTTACCAACTTGAATACTTTGAAGTACTTTGCCACTACTTTGCCGTAGTTTGCCATTACTTTGCAGCACATTGCCGTACATTGCCACTACTTTGCAGTACTTTGCCACTACTTTGCAGTACTTTGCCACTTCTTTGTCACTACTTTGCAGTACTTTGCCACTACTTTGCACAACTTTGCCACACTTTGCCACTACTTTGCACAACTTTGCCACTACTTTGCCACTACTTTGCCGTATTTTGCCACTATTTTGCCACTACTTTGCAGTACTTTGCGACTATTTTGTAGTACATTGCCACTACTTTGTCGTACTTTGCTACTACTTTGCCGTACTTTGCCACTACTTTGCAGTACTTTGCAACTACTTTGCAACTACTTTGCAGTACTTTGCCGTACTTTGCCTCTACTTTGCTCTACTTTGCCGTACTTTGCCACTACTTTGCAATACTTTGCCACTTCTTTGTCACTACTTTGCAGTACTTTGCCACTACTTTGCACAACTTTGCCACACTTTGCCACTACTTTGCAGTACTTTGCCACCACTTTGGAGTACATTGCCGTACTTTGCTACTACATTTAAGTACGTTGCCAATACTCTGACGTACTTTGCCACTACTTTGCAGTACTTTGCCACCAGTTTGCCGTTCTTTGCCACTACTTTGTCGTACTTTGCCACTACTTTGCCGTACTTTGCCACTACCTTGCAGTACTTTGCAACTACTCTGCAGTACTTTGCCGTACTTTGCCTCTACTTTGCCGTACTTTGCCACTACTTTGCAGTACTTTGCCACTTCTTTGTCACTACTTTGCAGTACTTTGCCACTACTTTGCACAACTTTGCCACACTTTGCCTCTACTTTGGAGTACATTGCCGTACTTTGCCACTACATTTCAGTACGTTGCCAATACTCTGACGTAATTTGCCACTACTTTGCAGTACTTTGCCACTACTTTGCCATACTTTGCCACTACTTTGTCGTATTTTGCCACTAATCTGCCATATTTTGCCACTACTTTGCACTACTTTGCAGTACTTTACCACTACCTTGTAGTACGCTGCCAATAGTTTGCAGTACTTTGCCACTACTTTGCAGTACTTTGCCACTGCTTTCCCGTACTTTGCCACTATTTTGCTGTACTTTGCCACTATTTTGCCACTACTTTGCAGTACCATGCGACTACTTTGTAGTACATTGCCGTACTTTGCCACTACTTTGCAGTACTTTGCCAATACTTTGAAGTACTTTGCCACTACTTTGCCATAGTTTGCCACTACTTTGCAGTACTTTGCCACCACTTTGCCACTACATTGCAGTACTTTTCCAATACTTTGATGTACTTTGCCTCTACTTTGCAGTATTTTGCCGTACTTTGCCACTACTTTGCAGTACTTGGCCTTTACTTTGTCTATTTTGCCACTACTTTGCAGTACTTTACCAACTTGAATACTTTGAAGTACTTTGCCACTACTTTGCCGTAGTTTGCCATTACTTTGCAGCACATTGCCGTACATTGCCACTACTTTGCAGTACTTTGCCACTACTTTGCAGTACTTTGCCACTACTTTGCAGTACTTTGTCACTACTTTGCACTACTTGGCCACTACTTTGGAGTACATTGCCGTACTTTGCCACTACTTTGCAGTACTTTGCCACTACTTTGCTGTACTTTGCCACTACTTTGCAGTACTTTGCCACTACTTTGCACTACTTTGCAGTACTTTACCACTACTTTGTAGTACGCTGCCAATACTTTGCCACTACTTTGCCACTACTTTGCAGTACTTTGCCACTACTTTCCCGTACTTTGTCACTACTTTGCTGTACTTTGCCACGACTATGCCGTACTTTACCACTACTTTGAAGTACATTGCCACTACTTTCCACTATTTTGCTGTACTTTGCCACTATTTTGCCACTACTTTGCAGTACCATGCGACTACTTTGTAGTACATTGCCGTACTTTGCCACTACTTTGCAGTACTTTGCCAATACTTTGAAGTACTTTGCCACTACTTTGTCGTAGTTTGCCACCACTTTGCAGTACTTTGCCACCACTTTGCCACTACGTTGTCGTACTTTGCCACTACTTTGCAGTACTTTACCAATACTTTGATGTACTTTGCCATTACTTTGCCGTATTTTGCCGTACTTTGCCACTACTTTGCAGTACTTGGCCTTTACTTTGCCTACTTTGCCACTACTTTGCAGTACTTTGCCAACTTGAATACTTTGAAGTACTTTGCCACTACTTTGCCGTAGTTTGCCATTACTTTGAAGCACATTGCCGTACATTGCCACTACTTTCCAGTACTTTGCCACTACTTTGCAGTACTTTGCCACTACTTTGTAGTACTTTGCCACTACTTTGAAGTACTTTGCCACTACTTTGCAGTACTTTGCCACTTCTTTCCCGTACTTTGCCACTACTTTGCTGTACTTTGCCACGACTATGCCGTACTTTGCCACTACTTTGAAGTACATTGCCACTACTTTCCACTATTTTGCTGTACTTTGCCACTATTTTGCCACTACTTTGCAGTACTTTGCCACTACTTTGAAGTACTTTGCCACTACTTTGAAGTACTTGGCCACTACTTTGGAGTACATTGCCGTACTTTGCCACTACTTTGCAGTACTTTGCCACTACTTTGCAGTACTTTGCCACTACTTTCCCGTACTTTGCCACTACTTTGCTGTACTTTGCCACGACTATGCCGTACTTTGCCACTACTTTGAAGTACATTGCCACTACTTTCCACTATTTTGCTGTACTTTGCCACTATTTTGCCACTACTTTGCAGTACCATGCGACTACTTTGTAGTACATTGCCGTACTTTGCCACTACTTTGCAGTACTTTGCCAATACTTTGAAGTACTTTGCCACTACTTTGTCGTAGTTTGCCACTACTTTGCGGTACTTTGCCACCACTTTGCCACTACGTTGTCATACTTTGCCAATACTATGCAGTACTTTACCAATACTTTGATGTACTTTGCCATTACTTTGCCGTATTTTGCCGTACTTTGCCACTACTTTGCAGTACTTGGCCTTTACTTTGCCTACTTTGCCACTACTTTGCAGTACTTTGCCAACTTGAATACTTTGAAGTACTTTGCCACTACTTTACCGTAGTTTGCCATTACTTTGAAGCACATTGCCGTACATTGCCACTACTTTCCAGTACTTTGCCACTACTTTGCAGTACTTTGCCACTACTTTGCAGTACTTTGCCACTACTTTGAAGTACTTGGCCACTACTTTGGAGTACATTGCCGTACTTTGCCACTACTTTGCAGTACTTTGCCACTACTTTGCAGTACTTTGCCACTACTTTCCCGTACTTTGCCACTACTTTGCTGTACTTTGCCACCACTATGCCGTACTTTGCCACTACTTTGAAGTACATTGCCACTACTTTCCACTATTTTGCTGTACTTTGCCACTATTTTGCCACTACTTTGCAGTACTTTGCCAATACTTTGAAGTACTTCGCCACTACTTTGCCGTAGTTTGCCACTACTTTGCAGTACTTTGCCACCACTTTGCCACTACTTTGTCGTACTTTGCCACTACTTTGCAGTACTTTACCACTACTTTGCAGTACTTTGCCACTACTTTGAAGTACTTGGCCACTACTTTGGAGTACATTGCCGTACTTTGCCACTACTTTGCAGTACTTTGCCACTACTTTGCAGTACTTTGCCACTACTTTCCCGTACTTTGCCACTACTTTGCTGTACTTTGCCACCACTATGCCGTACTTTGCCACTACTTTGAAGTACATTGCCACTACTTTCCACTATTTTGCTGTACTTTGCCACTATTTTGCCACTACTTTGCAGTACTTTGCCAATACTTTGAAGTACTTCGCCACTACTTTGCCGTAGTTTGCCACTACTTTGCAGTACTTTGCCACCACTTTGCCACTACTTTGTCGTACTTTGCCACTACTTTGCAGTACTTTACCAATACTTTGATGTACTTCGCCACTACTTTGCCGTACTTTGCCACTACTTTGAAGTACTTGGCCACTACTTTGGAGTACATTGCCGTACTTTGCCACTACTTTGCAGTACTTTGCCACTACTTTGCAGTACTTTGCCACTACTTTCCCGTACTTTGCCACTACTTTGCTGTACTTTGCCACGACTATGCCGTACTTTGCCACTACTTTGAAGTACAATGCCACTACTTTCCACTATTTTGCTGTACTTGGCCACTATTTTGCCACTACTTTGCAGTACTTTGCCAATACTTTGAAGTACTTTGCCACTACTTTGCCGTAGTTTGCCACTACTTTGCAGTACTTTGCCACCACTTTGCCACTACTTTGTCGTACTTTGCCACTACTTTGCAGTACTTTACCAATACTTTGATGTACTTCGCCACTACTTTGCCGTACTTTGCCACTACTTTGCAGTACTTGGCCTTTACTTTGCCTAATTTACCACTCCTTTGCAGTACTTTGCCAACTTGAATACTTTGAAGTACTTTGCCACTACTTTGCCGTAGTTTGCCATTACTTTGCAGCACATTGCCTCTACTTTGCAGTACTTTCCCACTACTTTGTAGTACATTGCCGTACTTTGCCACTACTTTGCAGTACTTTGCCAATACTTTGAAGTACTTTGCCACTACTTTGTCGTAGTTTGCCACTACTTTGCAGTACTTTGCCACCACTTTGCCACTACGTTGTCGTACTTTGCCACTACTTTGCAGTACTTTACCAATACTTTGATCTACTTTGCCATTACTTTGCCGTATTTTGCCGTACTTTGCCACTACTTTGCAGTACTTGGCCTTTACTTTGCCTACTTTGCCACTACTTTGTCGTACTTTGACACTACTTTGCAGTACTTTACCAATACTTTGATGTACTTCGCCACTATTTTGCCGTACTTTGCCACTACTTTGAAGTACTTGGCCACTACTTTGGAGTACATTGCCGTACTTTGCCACTACTTTGCAGTACTTTGCCACTACTTTGCAGTACTTTGCCACTACTTTCCCGTACTTTGCCACTACTTTGCTGTACTTTGCCACGACTATGCCGTACTTTGTCACTACTTTGAAGTACATTGCCACTACTTTCCACTATTTTGCTGTACTTTGCCACTATTTTGCCACTACTTTGCAGTACCATGCGACTACTTTGTAGTACATTGCCGTACTTTGCCACTACTTTGCAGTACTTTGCCAATACTTTGAAGTACTTTGCCACTACTTTGTCGTAGTTTGCCACTACTTTGCAGTACTTTGCCACCACTTTGCCACTACGTTGTCGTACTTTGCCACTACTTTGCAGTACTTTACCAATACTTTGACGTACTTTGCCATTACTTTGCCGTATTTTGCCGTACTTTGCCACTACTTTGCAGTACTTGGCCTTTACTTTGCCTACTTTGCCACTACTTTGCAGTACTTTGCCAACTTGAATACTTTGAAGTACTTTGCCACTACTTTGCCGTAGTTTGCCATTACTTTGAAGCACATTGCCGTACATTGCCACTACTTTCCAGTACTTTGCCACTACTTTGCAGTACTTTGCCACTACTTTGCAGTACTTTGCCACTACTTTGAAGTACTTGGCCACTACTTTGGAGTACATTGCCGTACTTTGCCACTACTTTGCAGTACTTTGCCACTACTTTGCAGTACTTTGCCACTACTTTCCCGTACTTTGCCACTACTTTGCTGTACTTTGCCACGACTATGCCGTACTTTGCCACTACTTTGAAGTACATTGCCACTACTTTCCACTATTTTGCTGTACTTGGCCACTATTTTGCCACTACTTTGCAGTACTTTGCCAATACTTTGAAGTACTTTGCCACTACTTTGCCGTAGTTTGCCACTACTTTGCAGTACTTTGCCACCACTTTGCCACTACTTTGTCGTACTTTGCCACTACTTTGCAGTACTTTACCAATACTTTGATGTACTTCGCCACTACTTTGCCGTACTTTGCCACTACTTTGCAGTACTTGGCCTTTACTTTGCCTAATTTGCCACTCCTTTGCAGTACTTTGCCAACTTGAATACTTTGCAGTACTTTCCCACTACTTTGGAGTACATTGCAGTACTTTGCCACTACTTTGCAGTACTTTGCCACTAGTTTGCCTTACTCTGCCACTACTTTCCCGTACTTTGCCACTACTTTGCCGTACTTTGCCACTACTTTGCACTATTTTGCATTACTTTGCCACTACTTTGCAGTACTTTGTCCTACTTTGCAACTACTTTGCCACTACATTGCCGTACTTTGCCACTACGTTGCAGTACTTTGCCACTACTTTGAAGTACTTTGCCACTACTTTGAAGTACTTGGCCACTACTTTGGAGTACATTGCCGTACTTTGCCACTACTTTGCAGTACTTTGCCACTACTTTGCAGTACTTTGCCACTACTTTCCCGTACTTTGCCACTACTTTGCTGTACTTTGCCACGACTATGCCGTACTTTGCCACTACTTTGAAGTACATTGCCACTACTTTCCACTATTTTGCTGTACTTTGCCACCATTTTGCCACTACTTTGCAGTACCATGCGACTACTTTGTAGTACATTGCCGTACTTTGCCACTACTTTGCAGTACTTTGCCAATACTTTGAAGTACTTTGCCACTACTTTGTCGTAGTTTGCCACTACTTTGCAGTACTTTGCCACTACTTTGAAGTACATTGCCACTACTTTCCACTATTGTGGCTGTACTTTGCCACTATTTTGCCACTACTTTGCAGTACCATGCGACTACTTTGTAGTACATTGCCGTACTTTGCCACTACTTTGCAGTACTTTGCCAATACTTTGAAGTACTTTGCCACTACTTTGTCGTAGTTTGCCACTACTTTGCAGTACTTTGCCACCACTTTGCCACTACGTTGTCGTACTTTGCCACTACTTTGCAGTACTTTACCAATACTTTGATGTACTTTGCCATTACTTTGCCGTATTTTGCCGTACTTTGCCACTACTTTGCAGTACTTGGCCTTTACTTTGCCTACTTTGCCACTACTTTGCAGTACTTTGCCAACTTGAATACTTTGAAGTACTTTGCCACTATTTTGCCGTAGTTTGCCATTACTTTGAAGCACATTGCCGTACATTGCCACTACTTTCCAGTACTTTGCCACTACTTTGCAGTACTTTGCCACTACTTTACAGTACTTTGCCACTACTTTGAAGTACTTGGCCACTACTTTGGAGTACATTGCCGTACTTTGCCACTACTTTGCAGTACTTTGCCACTACTTTGCAGTACTTTGCCACTACTTTCCCGTACTTTGCCACTACTTTGCTGTACTTTGCCACGACTATGCCATACTTTGCCACTACTTTGAAGTACTTTGCCACTACTTTTCCGTAGTTTGCCACTACTTTGCAGTACTTTGCCACCACTTTGCCACTACTTTGTCGTACTTTGCCACTACTTTGCAGTACTTTACCAATACTTTGATGTACTTCGCCACTACTTTGCCGTACTTTGCCACTACTTTGCAGTACTTGGCCTTTACTTTGCCTAATTTGCCACTCCTTTGCAGTACTTTGCCAACTTGAATACTTTGAAGTACTTTGCCACTACTTTGCCGTAGTTTGACATTACTTTGCAGCACATTGCCTCTACTTTGCAGTACTTTCCCACTACTTTGGAGTACATTGCCGTACTTTGCCACTACTTTGCAGTACTTTGCCACTAGTTTGCCTTACTCTGCCACTACTTTCCCGTACTTTGCCACTACTTTGCCGTACTTTGCCACTACTTTGCACTATTTTGCATTACTTTGCCACTACTTTGCTGTACTTTGTCCTACTTTGCAACTATTTTGCCACTACATTGCCGTACTTTGCCACTACGTTGCAGTACTTTGCCACTACTTTGAAGTACTTGGCCACTACTTTGGAGTACATTGCCGTACTTTGCCACTACTTTGCAGTACTTTGCCACTACTTTGCAGTACTTTGCCACTACTTTCCCGTACTTTGCCACTACTTTGCTGTACTTTGCCACGACTATGCCGTACCTTGCCACTACTTTGAAGTACATTGCCACTACTTTCCACTATTTTGCTGTACTTTGCCACTATTTTGCCACTACTTTGCAGTACCATGCGACTACTTTGTAGTACATTGCCGTACTTTGCCACTACTTTGCAGTACTTTGCCAATACTTTGAAGTACTTTGCCACTACTTTGTCGTAGTTTGCCACTACTTTGCAGTACTTTGCCACCACTTTGCCACTACGTTGTCGTACTTTGCCACTACTTTGCAGTACTTTACCAATACTTTGATGTACTTTACCATTACTTTGCCGTATTATGCCGTACTTTGCAGTACTTGGCCTTTACTTTGCCTACTTTGCCACTACTTTGCAGTACTTTGCCAACTTGAATACTTTGAAGTACTTTGCCACTACTTTGCCGTAGTTTGCCATTACTTTGAAGCACATTGCCGTACATTGCCACTACTTTCCAGAACTTTGCCACTACTTTGCAGTACTTTGCCACTACTTTGCAGTACTTTGCCACTACTTTGAAGTACTTGGCCACTACTTTGGAGTACATTGCCTTACTTTGCCACTACTTAGCAGTACTTTGCCACTACTTTGCAGTACTTTGCCACTACTTTCCCGTACTTTGCCACTACTTTGCTGTACTTTGCCACGACTATGCCGTACTTTGCCACTACTTTGAAGTACATTGCCACTACTTTCCACTATTTTGCTGTACTTTGCCACTATTTTGCCTCTACTTTGCAGTACTTTGCCAATACTTTGAAGTACTTTGCCACTACTTTGCCGTAGTTTGCCACTACTTTGCAGTACTTTGCCACCACTTTGCCACTACTTTGTCGTACTTTGCCACTACTTTGCAGTACTTTACCAATACTTTGATGTACTTCGCCACTACTTTGCGGTACTTTGCCACTACTTTGCAGTACTTGGCATCCTTTTTTGGGGATGCCCGGTGGCCGAGGGGAAGACGTGTAGTGGCATGAAGCTAGGCGATTAGGTGCCGTACGCGAGCGCCGGTTCGAGTCACGCACGCAGTACGTATTTACTATAATTAGACATAGTCTTTACCTTGCCGTTTATTCGGTGTTATTTGCTTACTTTACTTCCTATGTCGACAGCAACTATGAGTTTAAAAATTATTTCTCAGTACTTATTCACTGTTAAAATGCTGTACCATTACTTTCACCATCCTACTACAGCCAGATCTGAAGGCCTTTGCCGCATTCTGGCCATGCTGTGTGGCGCGTATCGCGTGGACGGGTTTCACGTTCTCTGCACGTAATAAGCTCGGTTATTAAGCATCCTTTTTTGGGGATGCCCGGTGGCCGAGGGGAAGACGTGTAGTGGCGTGAAGCTAGGCGATTAAGTGCCGTACGCGAGCGCCGGTTCGAGTCACGCACGCAGTACGTATTTACTATAATTAGACATAGTCTTTACCTTGCCGTTTATTCGGTGTTATTTGCTTACTTTACTTCCTATGTCGACAGCAACTATGAGTTTAAAAATTATTTCTCAGTACTTATTCACTGTTAAAATGCTGTACCATTACTTTCACCATCCTACTACAGCCAGATCTGAAGGCCTTTGCCGCATTCTGGCCATGCTGTGTGGCGCGTATCGCGTGGACGGGTTTCACGTTCTCTGCACGTAATAAGCTCGGTTATTAAGCATCCTTTTTTGGGGATGCCCGGTGGCCGAGGGGAAGACGTGTAGTGGCGTGAAGCTAGGCGATTAGGTGCCGTACGCGAGCGCCGGTTCGAGTCACGCACGCAGTACGTATTTACTATAATTAGACATAGTCTTTACCTTGCCGTTTATTCGGTGTTATTTGCTTACTTTACTTCCTATGTCGACAGCAACTATGAGTTTAAAAATTATTTCTCAGTACTTATTCACTGTTAAAATGCTGTACCATTACTTTCACCATCCTACTACAGCCAGATCTGAAGGCCTTTGCCGCATTCTGGCCATGCTGTGTGGCGCGTATCGCGTGGACGGGTTTCACGTTCTCTGCACGTAATAAGCTCGGTTATTAAGCATCCTTTTTTGGGGATGCCCGGTGGCCGAGGGGAAGACGTGTAGTGGCGTGAAGCTAGGCGATTAGGTGCCGTACGCGAGCGCCGGTTCGAGTCACGCACGCAGTACGTATTTACTATAATTAGACATAGTCTTTACCTTGCCGTTTATTCGGTGTTATTTGCTTACTTTACTTCCTATGTCGACAGCAACTATGAGTTTAAAAATTATTTCTCAGTACTTATTCACTGTTAAAATGCTGTACCATTACTTTCACCATCCTACTACAGCCAGATCTGAAGGCCTTTGCCGCATTCTGGCCATGCTGTGTGGCGCGTATCGCGTGGACGGGTTTCACGTTCTCTGCACGTAATAAGCTCGGTTATTAAGCATCCTTTTTTGGGGATGCCCGGTGGCCGAGGGGAAGACGTGTAGTGGCGTGAAGCTAGGCGATTAGGTGCCGTACGCGAGCGCCGGTTCGAGTCACGCACGCAGTACGTATTTACTATAATTAGACATAGTCTTTACCTTGCCGTTTATTCGGTGTTATTTGCTTACTTTACTTCCTATGTCGACAGCAACTATGAGTTTAAAAATTATTTCTCAGTACTTATTCACTGTTAAAATGCTGTACCATTACTTTCACCATCCTACTACAGCCAGATCTGAAGGCCTTTGCCGCATTCTGGCCATGCTGTGTGGCGCGTATCGCGTGGACGGGTTTCACGTTCTCTGCACGTAATAAGCTCGGTTATTAAGCATCCTTTTTTGGGGATGCCCGGTGGCCGAGGGGAAGACGTGTAGTGGCGTGAAGCTAGGCGATTAGGTGCCGTACGCGAGCGCCGGTTCGAGTCACGCACGCAGTACGTATTTACTATAATTAGACATAGTCTTTACCTTGCCGTTTATTCGGTGTTATTTGCTTACTTTACTTCCTATGTCGACAGCAACTATGAGTTTAAAAATTATTTCTCAGTACTTATTCACTGTTAAAATGCTGTACCATTACTTTCACCATCCTACTACAGCCAGATCTGAAGGCCTTTGCCGCATTCTGGCCATGCTGTGTGGCGCGTATCGCGTGGACGGGTTTCACGTTCTCTGCACGTAATAAGCTCGGTTATTAAGCATCCTTTTTTGGGGATGCCCGGTGGCCGAGGGGAAGACGTGTAGTGGCGTGAAGCTAGGCGATTAGGTGCCGTACGCGAGCGCCGGTTCGAGTCACGCACGCAGTACGTATTTACTATAATTAGACATAGTCTTTACCTTGCCGTTTATTCGGTGTTATTTGCTTACTTTACTTCCTATGTCGACAGCAACTATGAGTTTGAATACTTTGAAGTACTTTGCCACTACTTTGCCGTAGTTTGCCATTAATTTGCAGCACATTGCCTCTACTTTGCAGTACTTTCCCACTACTTTGGAGTACATTGCCGTACTTTGCACTACTTTGCAGTACTTTGCCACTAGTTTGCCTTACTCTGCCACTACTTTCCCGTACTTTGCCGTACTTTGCCACTACTTTGCACTATTTTGCATTACTTTGCCACTACTTTGCAGTACTTTGTCCTACTTTGCAACTACTTTGCCACTACATTGCCGTACTTTGCCACTACGTTGCAGTACTTTGACACTACTTTGCAGTACTTTGCCACTACTTTGCCATTCTTTGCGACTACTTTGCTGTACTTTGCCACTACTTTGCCGTAATTTACCACAACTTTGGAGTACTTTGCCACTACTTTGCCACTACTTTGAACTACTTTGCCACTACTTTGGAGTACATTGCCGTAGTTTGCTACTACTTTGCAGTACTTTACCAATACTTTGATGTACTTTGCCACTACTTTGCCGTATTTTGCCGTACTTTGCCACTATTTTGCAGTACTCTGCCTCTACTTTGCCGTAGTTTGCCACTACTTTGCCGTACTTTGCCACTACTTTGCCGCAGTTTGCCACTACTTTGCTGTACTTTGCCACTACTTTGTCGTACTTTGCCACTACTTTGTCGTACTTTGCCACTACATTTCAGTACGTTGCCACTACTCTGGCGTAATTTGCCACTACTTGCCATACTTTCCGCTACTTTGCAGAACGTTTCCACTACTTTGCAGTACTTTGCAATACTTTGCCACTACTTTGCCATACTTTGCCACTACTTTGCAGTACTTTGCCACTACGTTGCAGTACTTTGCCACTACTTTGCAGTACTTTGCCACTACTTTGCCACTACTTTGCTGTACTTTGCCACTACTTTGCCGTACTTTACCACGACTTTGGAGTACTTTGCCACTACTTTGCCACTACTTTGTAGTACTTTGCCACTACTTTGGAGTACATTGCCGTACTTTGCCACTACTTTGCAGTACTTTACCAATACTTTGATGTACTTTGCCAATACTTTGCCGTATTTTGCGTACTTTGCCTCTACTTTGCAGTACTCTGCCTCTACTTTGCCGTAGTTTGCCACTACTTTGCCGTACTTAGCCACTACTTTGCCGTAGTTTGCCACTACTTTGCAGTACTTTGCCACTACTTTGTCGTACTTTTCCACTACTTTGTCGTACTTTGCCACTACTTTGCAGTACTTTGCAGCTACTTTGCCATTACTTTGCAGTACTTTCAATTGCCACTAATTTGCCGTACTTCGTCACTACTTTGCCGTAGTTTGCCACTACTTTGCAGTACTTTGCCACCAGTTTGCCGTTCTTTGCCACTACTTTGTCGTACTTTGCCACTACTTTGCCGTACTTTGCCACTACTTTGCAGTACTTTGCAACTACTTTGCAGTACTTTGCCGTACTTTGCAGAACTTTGCCACAACTTTGCCTTACTTTGCCACTACTTTGCCACTACTTTGCAGTACTTTGCCACTACTTTGGAGTACATTGCCGTACGTTGCCACTACATTTCAGTACGTTGCCAATACTCTGACGTAGTTTGCCAATACTTTGCAGTACTTTGCCGTACTCTGCCACTATATTGCCGTACTTTGCCACTACTCTGGCGTAATTTGCCACTACTTGCCATACTTTCCGCTACTTTGCAGAACGTTTCCACTACTTTGCAGTACTTTGCAGTACTTTGCCACTACTTTGCCATACTTTGCCACTACTTTGCAGTACTTTGCCACTACGTTGCAGTACTTTGCCACTACTTTGCAGTACTTTGCCACTACTTTGCCACTACTTTGCTGTACTTTGCCACTACTTTGCCGTACTTTACCACGACTTTGGAGTACTTTGCCACTACTTTGCCACTACTTTGTAGTACTTTGCCACTACTTTGGAGTACATTGCCGTATTTTGCCACTACTTTGCATTACTTTACCAATACTTTTGTGACCCAGGTTCTTTGAACCTCAAATATATCCCCCTTTGTTAACACTAATTGAGTTTGTTTATATCCAGAAACCTTGTGTATTCATTAACAGGGCATTTGCCAAGCTATTTTCGGATTAGCGCCCTCACAGGTTAATTGCACTGTCTTGCTTGTGTAACCTTTCACCTCTCTATGATCTGTTGTTACTTAGGTAAGATTTTTGTATTGACTCAAAATATCCATCGTAATCCTATCATTTAATATTGCCATTGCACCTTGGCATTATGCCTGTATAGTTTTGTTATGATTGATTGTTTCTTAATATTATTTACTCAAGAATTTAAGTTTGATATGAGTTATAGGTAAACGCGCATAGAATCATTTTTCCTAACTTTTGATAAGAAATTTTCATGTATGACAAAGTTATGCATCCCTATTGAAAGTTGTGTCTTTCACCTCTCTACGATCTGTTGTTACTTAGGCTAAATGAAAATAAAGATCCGATATTATTATCAGCAACCACAATTACTCGAACTCTTGTGTGTGTGTTTTCCCGTAAATTGCTTAAACACTGCACTCAAAATACGCAAATCACTGTTCCGGCCCCTACCGCCAGTGAGACCTGTGATGTACTTTGCCACTACTTTGCAGTATTTTGCCGTAATTTGCCACTACTTTGCAGTACTTTGCTCTACTTTGCGTAGTTTGCCACTACTTTGCCGTACTTTGCCACTAATTTGCCGTAGTTTGCCCTACTTTGCCGTACTTTGCCACTACTTTGCAGTACTTTGCCACTACTTTGCCGTAGTTTGCCAATACTTTGCCACTACGTTGCCGTAGTTTGCCACTACTTTCCAACTACTTTGCATTACTTTG
The DNA here is from genome assembly GCF_978046115.1 of Saccoglossus kowalevskii. NCBI lineage: Eukaryota > Metazoa > Hemichordata > Enteropneusta > Harrimaniidae > Saccoglossus > Saccoglossus kowalevskii. The sequence continues at coordinate 60,142 of NW_028188647.1, forward strand.
CCACTACTTTGGAGTACATTACCGTACTTTGCCACTACTTTGCAGTATTTTACCTCTACTTGCCATACTTTCCACTACTTTGCCGTACTTTGCCACTACTTTGCCACTACTTTGCCGTACTTTGCCACTACTTTGCTCTACTTTGCTTCTACTTTGCCGTACTTTGCCACTACTTTGCAGTACTTTACTTCTACTTTGACATACTTTGCCACTACTTTGCAGTACTTTGCCACTACTTTGCCGTACTTTGCCAGTACTTTGCCGTACTTTGCCAGTACTTTGCCACTACTTTGCAGTACTTTGCCACTACTTGCCGTACTTTCCACTACTTTGCCGTACTTTGCCACTACTTTGCATTACTTTACCACTACATTGCCGTGCTTTGCCACTACTTTGCAGTACTTTGCCACTTCTTTGCCGTAGTTTGCCACTACTTTGCACTACTTTGCCACTTCTTTGCCGTACTTTGCCACTACTTTGCAGTACTTTGCCACTACTTTGCATTACTTTGCCACTACTTTGCATTACTTTGCCACTACTTTGCATTACTTTGCCACTACTTTGGAGTACATTACCGTACTTTGCCACTACTTTGCAGTACTTTGCCTCTACTTTCCATACTTTCCACTACTTTGCCGTACTTTGCAACTACTTTGCAGTACTTTGCCACTACTTGGCCGTGTTTTGCCACTACGTTGTTGTATTTTGCCACTACTTTGCCGTAGTTTGCCACTACTTTGCTCTACTTTGCTTCTACTTTGCCGTACTTTGCCACTACTTTGTCGTACTTTGCCACTATTTTGCATTACTTTGCCACCACTTTGCATTACTTTGCCACTAAAATGGCGTACATTGCCGTTCTTTGCCATACTTTGCCGTTCTTTGCACTACTTTGAAGTACTTTGCCACTATTTGCAGTATTTTGCCGTAATTTGCCACTACTTTGCAGTACAGTGCCACTACTTTGCAGTACTTTGCCACTACTTTGCAGTACTTTGCCACTACTTGCCGTACATTCCACTACTTTGCCGTATTTTGCCACTACTTTGCAGTACTTTGCCACTACTTTGCAGTACTTTGCCACTACTTTGCAGTACTTTGCCACTACTTGCCTAACTTTCCAATACTTTGCCGTACTTTGCCACTACTTTGCAGTGCTTTGCCACTACTTTGCCATGCTTTGCCACTACTTTGCAGTACTTTGCCACTACTTTGCCGTAGTTTGCCACTACTTTGCCACTACTTTGCCGTAGTTTGCCACTACTTTGCAGTACTTTGCCACTACTTTGCAGTACTTTGACACTACTTTGCCGTACTTTGCAACTACTTTGCAGTACTTTGTCACTACTTTGCCACTACTTTGAAGTACTTTGCCACTACTTAGCCGTGCTTTGCCACTACTTTGCTGTACTTTACCACTACTTTGAAGTACTTTGCCACTACTTTGCCGTTTACCACTACTTTGAAGTACGTTGTCACTACTTTGCCACTACTTTGCAGTACTTTGCCACTACTTTGGAGTACATTGCCGTGCTTTGCCACTACTTTGCAGTGCTTTGCCACTTCTTTGCCGTAGTTTGCCACTACTTTGCACTACTTTGCCACTACTTTGCCGTACTTTGCCACTGCTTTGTCGTACTTTGCCACAACTTTGCTGTACTTTGCCACTACTTTGCCGTACTTTACCACGACTTTGGAGTACTTTGCCACTACTTTGCAACTACATTGCCATACTTTGCCACTACTTTGCAGTACTTTACCAATACTTTGAAGTACTTTGCCACTACTTTGTCGTACTTTGCCACTACTTTGCATTACTTTGCCACTACTTTGCATTACTTTGCCACTACTTTGGAATACATTACCGTACTTTGCCACTACTTTGCAGTATTTTGCCACTACTTTAAAGTACTCGCACTACTTTGCAGTACTTTGCCACTACTTTGCAGTACTTTGCCTATACTTGCTATACTTTCCACTACTTTGCCGTACTTTGCCACTACTTTGCAGTACTTTGCCACTACTTTGCCGTGCTTTGCCACTACTTTGTTGTACTTTGCCACTACTTTGCCGTAGTTTGCCACTACTTTGCTCTACTTTGCTTCTACTTTGCCGTACTTTGCCACTACTTTGCATTACTTTGCCACCACTTTGCATTACTTTGCCGTTATTTTGGCGTACATTGCCGTTCTTTGCACTACTTTGAAGTACTTTGCCACTACTTTGCAGTACTTTGCCGTACTTTGCCACTACTTTGCAGTACTTTGCCACTACTTTGCAGTAATGTGCCACTACTTTGCATACTTTGCCACTACTTGCCGTACTTTCCACTACTTTGACGTACTTTGCCACTACTTTGCTGTGCTTTGCCACTAATTTGCCATGATTTGCCACTACTTTGCAGTACTTTGCCACTACTTTGCCATAGTTTGCCACTACTTTGCACTACTTTGCCACTACTTTGCCGTAGTTTGCCACTACTTTGTAGTGCCTTGCCACTACTTAGCATTACTTTGCCACTACTTTGCATTACTTTGCCACTATTTTGGAGTACATTACCGTACTTTGCCACTACTTTGCAGTACTTTGCCACTTCTTTAAAGTACTCGCACTACTTTGCAGTACTTTGCCACTTCTTTGCCGTAGTTTGCCACTACTTTGCTCTACTTTGCCACTACTTTGCCGTACTTTGCCACTACTTTGCTGTACTTTGCCACTACTTTGCCGTACTTTACCACGACTTTGCAGTACTTTGCCACTACTTTGCAACTACTTTGCAGTACTTTGCCACTACTTTGGAGTACATTGCCGTACTTTGCCACTACTTTGAAGTATTTTACCAATACTTTGATGTACTTTGCCACTACTTTGCCGTATTTTGCCGTACTTTGCCACTATTTTGCAGTACTTTGCCTCTACTTTGCTGTAGTTTGCCACTACTTTGCCACTACTTTGCAGTAGTTTGCCGTGCTTTGCCACTACTTTGCAGTACTTTGCCACTACTTTGCCGTACTTTGCCACTACTTTGTCGTACTTTGCCACTACTTTGCAGTACTTTGCCACTACTTTGCATTACTTTGCCACTACTTTGCATTACTTTGCCACTACTTTGCATTATTTTGCCACTACCTTGCAGTACTTTGCCACTACTTTAAAGTACTCGCACTACTTTGCATTACTTTGTCACTACTTTGCAGTACTTTGCCACTACTTGCCGTACTTTCCACTACTTTGCCGTACTTTGCCACTACTTTGCAGTGCTTTGCCACTACTTTGCCATGCTTTGCGACTACTTTGCAGTATTTTGCCACTACTTTGCCGTAGTTTGCCACTACTTTGCACTACTTTGCCACTACTTTGCCGTAGTTTGCCACTACTTTGCCATTACTTTGCCGTACATTGCCACTAATTTGTCGTAATTTGCCACTACTTTGCATTACTTTGCCACTACTTTGGAGTACTTACCGTACTTTGCCACTACTTTGCAGTACTTTGCCATTACTTTGCCGTACTTTGCCTCTACTTTGCTGTACTTTGCCACTACTTTGCCGTACTTGACCACTACTTTGAAGTACTTTGCCACTACTTTGCCACTACTTTGCCAATACTTTGCCGTACTTTGCGACTATTTTGTAGTACATTGCCGTACTTTGCCACTACTTTGCAGTACTTTGCCACCAGTTTGCCGTTCTTTGCCACTACTTTGTCGTACTTTGCCACTATTTTGCCGTACTTTGCCACTACTTTGCAGTACTTTCCAACTACTTTGCAGTACTTTGCCGTACTTTGCCTCTACTTTGCCGTACTTTGCCACTACTTTGCAGTACTTTGCCACTTCTTTGTCACTACTTTGCAGTACTTTGCCACTACTTTGCACAACTTTGCCACACTTTGCCACTACTTTGCACAACTTTGCTACTACTTTGCCACTACTTTGCCGTACTTTGCCACTATTTTGCCACTACTTTGCAGTACTTTGCGACTATTTTGTAGTACATTGCCATTCTTTGCCACTACTTTGTCGTACTTTGCCACTACTTTGCCGTACTTTGCAACTACTTTGCAACTACTTTGCAGTACTTTGCCGTACTTTGCCTCTACTTTGCAGTACTTTGCCACTACTTTGCACAACTTTGCCACACTTTGCCACTACTTTGGCGTACATTGCCATTCTTTGCCATACTTTGCACTACTTTGAAGTACTTTGCCACTACTTTGCAGTACTTTGCCGTACTTTGCCACTACTTTGCTGTACTTTGCCACTACTTGCCGTACTTTCCACTACTTTGCCGTAATTTGCCACTACTTTGCAGTGCTTTGCCACTACTTTGCCATGCTTTGCCACTACTTTGCAGTATTTTGCCACTACTTTGCCGTAGTTTGCCACTACTTTGCACTACTTTGTCACTACTTTGCAGTACTTTGCCACTACTTGCCGTACTTTCCACTACTTTGCCGTAATTTGCCACTACTTTGCAGTGCTTTGCCACTACTTTGCCATGCTTTGCCACTACTTTGCAGTATTTTGCCACTACTTTGCCGTAGTTTGCCACTACTTTGCACTACTTTGCCACTACTTTGCCATTACTTGGCCGTACATTGCCACTAATTTGTCGTACTTTGCCACTACTTTGCATTACTTCGCCACTACTTTGGAGTACATTACCGTACTTTGCCACTACTTTGCAGTACTTTGCCATTACTTTGCCGTACTTTGCCTCTACTTTGCTGTACTTTGCCACTACTTTGCCGTACTTGACCACTACTTTGAAGTACTTTGCCACTACTTTGCCACCACTTTGCCACTACTTTGCCGTACTTTGCCACTATTTTGCCACTACTTTGTAGTACTTTGCGACTATTTTGTAGTACATTGCCGTACTTTGCCACTTCTTTGCAGTACTTTGCCACTTCTTTGTCACTACTTTGCAGTACTTTGCCATTACTTTGCACAACTTTGCCACACTTTGCCACTACTTTGCTGTACTTTGCCACTACTTTGGAGTACATTGCCGAACTTTGCCACTACATTTCAGTACGTTGCCAATACTCTGACGTACTTTGCCACTACTTTGCAGTACTTTGCCTTACATTGCCACTAATTTGTCGTACTTTGCCACTACTTTGCATTACTTCGCCACTACTTTGGAGTACATTACCGTACTTTGCCACTACTTTGCAGTACTTTGCCATTTCTTTGCCGTACTTTGCCTCTACTTTGCTGTACTTTGCCACTACTTTGCCGTACTTGACCACTACTTTGAAGTACTTTGCCACTACTTTGCCACTACTTTGCAGTACTTTGCGACTATTTTGTAGTACATTGCCGTACTTTGCCACTACTTTGCAGTACTTTGCCACCAGTTTGCCGTTCTTTGCCACTACTTTGTCGTACTTTGCCACTACTTAGCCGTACTTTGCCACTACTTTGCAGTACTTTCCAACTACTTTGCAGTACTTTGCCGTACTTTGCCTCTACTTTGCCGTACTTTGCCACTACTTTGCAGTACTTTGCCACTTCTTTGTCACTACTTTGCAGTTCTTTGCCACTACTTTGCACAACTTTGCCACACTTTGCCACTACTTTGCACAACTTTGCTACTACTTTGCCACTACTTTGCCGTATTTTGCCACTATTTTGCCACTACTTTGCAGTACTTTGCGACTATTTTGTAGTACATTGCCGTACTTTGCCACTACTTTGCAGTACTTTGCCACCAGTTTGCCGTTCTTTGCCACTACTTTGTCGTACTTTGCCACTACTTTGCCGTACTTTGCAACTACTTTGCAACTACTTTGCAGTACTTTGCCGTACTTTGCCTCTACTTTGCAGTACTTTGCCACTACTTTGCACAACTTTGCCACACTTTGCCACTACTTTGCAGTACTTTGCCACTACTTTGGAGTACATTGCCGTACTTTGCCACTACATTTCAGTACGTTGCCAATACTCTGACGTACATTGCCACTACTTTGCAGTACTTTGCCACCAGTTTGCGGTTCTTCGCCACTACTTTGTCGTACTTTGCCACTACTTTGCACTACTTTGCCACTACTTTGCATTACTTTGCAACTACTTTGCAGTACTTGGCCACTACTTTGGAGTACATTGCCGTACTTTGCCACTACTTTGAAGTACTTTACCAATACTTTGATGTACTTTGCCACTACTTTGCCGTCTTTTGCCGTACTTTGCCACTATTTTGCAGTACTTTGCCTCTACTTTGCTGTAGTTTGCCACTACTTTGCCACTACTTTGCAGTAGTTTGCCGTACTTTGCCACTACTTTGCAGTACTTTGCCACCACTTTGCCGTACTTTGCCACTACTTTGTCGTACTTTGCCACTACTTTGCAGTACTTTGCCACTACTTTGCATTACTTTGCCACTAATTTGCATTACTTTGCCACTACTTTGCAGTACTTTGCAACTACTTTAAAGTACTCGCACTACTTTGTAGTACTTTGCCACTACTTTGCAGTACTTTGCAACTACTTTGCCGTGCTTTGCCACTACTTTGTTGTACTTTGCTTCTACTTTGTCGTACTTTGCCACTACTTTGCATTACTTTGCCACCACTTTGCATTACTTTGCCACTACTTTGGCGTACATTGCCATTCTTTGCCATACTTTGCACTACTTTGAAGTACTTTGCCACTACTTTGCAGTACTTTGCCGTACTTTGCCACTACTTTGCTGTACTTTGCCACTACTTTGCAGTACTTTGTCACTACTTTGCAGTACTTTGCCACTACTTTGCCGTAATTTGCCACTACTTTGCAGTGCTTTGCCACTACTTTGCCATGCTTTGCCACTACTTTGCCGTACTTTCCACTACTTTGCCGTAATTTGCCACTACTTTGCAGTGCTTTGCCACTACTTTGCCATGCTTTGCCACTACTTTGCAGTATTTTGCCACTACTTTGCCGTAGTTTGCCACTACTTTGTACTACTTTGCCACTACTTTGCCGTAGTTTGCCACTACTTTGCCATTACTTTGCCGTACATTGCCACTAATTTGTCGTACTTTGCCACTACTTTGCATTACTTCGCCACTACTTTGGAGTACATTACCGTACTTTGCCACTACTTTGCAGTACTTTGCCATTACTTTGCCGTACTTTGCCTCTACTTTGCTGTACTTTGCCACTACTTTGCCGTACTTGACCACTACTTTGAAGTACTTTGCCACTACTTTGCCACCTCTTTGCCACTACTTTGCCGTACTTTGCCACAATTTTGCCACTACTTTGCAGTACTTTGCGACTATTTTGTAGTACAGTGCCGTACTTTGCCACTACTTTGCAGTACTTTGCCACCAGTTTGCCGTTCTTTGCCACTACTTTGTCGTACTTTGCCACTACTTTGCCGTACTTTGCCACTACTTTGCAGTACTTTCCAACTACTTTGCAGTACTTTGCCGTACTTTGCCTCTACTTTGCCGTACTTTGCCACTACTTTGCAGTACTTTGCAACTACTTTGCAGTACTTGGCCACTACTTTGGAGTACATTGCCGTACTTTGCCACTACTTTGAAGTACTTTACCAATACTTTGATGTACTTTGCCACTACTTTGCCGTCTTTTGCCGTACTTTGCCACTATTTTGCAGTACTTTGCCTCTACTTTGCTGTAGTTTGCCACTACTTTGCCACTACTTTGCAGTAGTTTGCCGTACTTTGCCACTACTTTGCAGTACTTTGCCACCACTTTGCCGTACTTTGCCACTACTTTGTCGTACTTTGCCACTACTTTGCAGTACTTTGCCACTACTTTGCATTACTTTGCCACTAATTTGCATTACTTTGCCACTACTTTGCAGTACTTTGCAACTACTTTAAAGTACTCGCACTACTTTGTAGTACTTTGCCACTACTTTGCAGTACTTTGCAACTACTTTGCCGTGCTTTGCCACTACTTTGTTTTACTTTGCTTCTACTTTGCCATGCTTTGCCACTACTTTGCAGTATTTTGCCACTACTTTGCCGTAGTTTGCCACTACTTTGTACTACTTTGCCACTACTTTGCCGTAGTTTGCCACTACTTTGCCATTACTTTGCCGTACATTGCCACTAATTTGTCGTACTTTGCCACTACTTTGCATTACTTCGCCACTACTTTGGAGTACATTACCGTACTTTGCCACTACTTTGCAGTACTTTGCCATTACTTTGCCGTACTTTGCCTCTACTTTGCTGTACTTTGCCACTACTTTGCCGTACTTGACCACTACTTTGAAGTACTTTGCCACTACTTTGCCACCTCTTTGCCACTACTTTGCCGTACTTTGCCACAATTTTGCCACTACTTTGCAGTACTTTGCGACTATTTTGTAGTACAGTGCCGTACTTTGCCACTACTTTGCAGTACTTTGCCACCAGTTTGCCGTTCTTTGCCACTACTTTGTCGTACTTTGCCACTACTTTGCCGTACTTTGCCACTACTTTGCAGTACTTTCCAACTACTTTGCAGTACTTTGCCGTACTTTGCCTCTACTTTGCCGTACTTTGCCACTACTTTGCAGTACTTTGCAACTACTTTGCAGTACTTGGCCACTACTTTGGAGTACATTGCCGTACTTTGCCACTACTTTGAAGTACTTTACCAATACTTTGATGTACTTTGCCACTACTTTGCCGTCTTTTGCCGTACTTTGCCACTATTTTGCAGTACTTTGCCTCTACTTTGCTGTAGTTTGCCACTACTTTGCCACTACTTTGCAGTAGTTTGCCGTACTTTGCCACTACTTTGCAGTACTTTGCCACCACTTTGCCGTACTTTGCCACTACTTTGTCGTACTTTGCCACTACTTTGCAGTACTTTGCCACTACTTTGCATTACTTTGCCACTAATTTGCATTACTTTGCCACTACTTTGCAGTACTTTGCAACTACTTTAAAGTACTCGCACTACTTTGTAGTACTTTGCCACTACTTTGCAGTACTTTGCAACTACTTTGCCGTGCTTTGCCACTACTTTGTTTTACTTTGCTTCTACTTTGTCGTACTTTGCCACTACTTTGCATTACTTTGCCACCACTTTGCATTACTTTGCCACTACTTTGGCGTACATTGCCATTCTTTGCCATACTTTGCACTACTTTGAAGTACTTTGCCACTACTTTGCAGTACTTTGCCGTACTTTGCCACTACTTTGCTGTACTTTGCCACTACTTTGCAGTACTTTGTCACTACTTTGCAGTACTTTGCCACTACTTGCCGTACTTTCCACTACTTTGCCGTAATTTGCCACTACTTTGCAGTGCTTTGCCACTACTTTGCCATGCTTTGCCACTACTTTGCAGTATTTTGCCACTACTTTGCCGTAGTTTGCCACTACTTTGTACTACTTTGCCACTACTTTGCCGTAGTTTGCCACTACTTTGCCATTACTTTGCCGTACATTGCCACTAATTTGTCGTACTTTGCCACTACTTTGCATTACTTCGCCACTACTTTGGAGTACATTACCGTACTTTGCCACTACTTTGCAGTACTTTGCCATTACTTTGCCGTACTTTGCCTCTACTTTGCTGTACTTTGCCACTACTTTGCCGTACTTGACCACTACTTTGAAGTACTTTGCCACTACTTTGCCACCTCTTTGCCACTACTTTGCCGTACTTTGCCACTATTTTGCCACTACTTTGCAGTACTTTGCGACTATTTTGTAGTACAGTGCCGTACTTTGCCACTACTTTGCAGTACTTTGCCACCAGTTTGCCGTTCTTTGCCACTACTTTGTCGTACTTTGCCACTACTTTGCCGTACTTTGCCACTACTTTGCAGTACTTTCCAACTACTTTGCAGTACTTTGCCGTACTTTGCCTCTACTTTGCCGTACTTTGCCACTACTTTGCAGTACTTTGCCACTTCTTTGTCACTACTTTGCAGTACTTTGCCACTACTTTGCACAACTTTGCCACACTTTGCCACTACTTTGCACAACTTTGCTACTACTTTGCCACTACTTTGCCGTACTTTGCCACTATTTTGCCACTACTTTGCAGTACTTTGCGACTATTTTGTAGTACATTGCCGTACTTTGCCACTACTTTGCAGTACTTTGCCACTACTTTGCATTACTTTGCCACTAATTTGCATTACTTTGCCACTACTTTGCAGTACTTTGCCACTACTTTAAAGTACTCGCACTACTTTGTAGTACTTTGCCACTACTTTGCAGTACTTTGCAACTACTTTGCCGTGCTTTGCCACTACTTTGTTGTACTTTGCTTCTACTTTGTCGTACTTTGCCACTACTTTGCATTACTTTGCCACCACTTTGCATTACTTTGCCACTACTTTGGCGTACATTGCCATTCTTTGCCATACTTTGCACTACTTTGAAGTACTTTGCCACTACTTTGCAGTACTTTGCCGTACTTTGCCACTACTTTGCTGTACTTTGCCACTACTTTGCAGTACTTTGTCACTACTTTGCAGTACTTTGCCACTACTTGCCGTACTTTCCACTACTTTGCCGTAATTTGCCACTACTTTGCAGTGCTTTGCCACTACTTTGCCATGCTTTGCCACTACTTTGCAGTATTTTGCCACTACTTTGCCGTAGTTTGCCACTACTTTGTACTACTTTGCCACTACTTTGCCGTAGTTTGCCACTACTTTGCCATTACTTTGCCGTACATTGCCACTAATTTGTCGTACTTTGCCACTACTTTGCATTACTTCGCCACTACTTTGGAGTACATTACCGTACTTTGCCACTACTTTGCAGTACTTTGCCATTACTTTGCCGTACTTTGCCTCTACTTTGCTGTACTTTGCCACTACTTTGCCGTACTTGACCACTACTTTGAAGTACTTTGCCACTACTTTGCCACCTCTTTGCCACTACTTTGCCGTACTTTGCCACTATTTTGCCACTACTTTGCAGTACTTTGCGACTATTTTGTAGTACAGTGTCGTACTTTGCCACTACTTTGCAGTACTTTGCCACCAGTTTGCCGTTCTTTGCCACTACTTTGTCGTACTTTGCCACTACTTTGCCGTACTTTGCCACTACTTTGCAGTACTTTCCAACTACTTTGCAGTACTTTGCCGTACTTTGCCTCTACTTTGCCGTACTTTGCCACTACTTTGCAGTACTTTGCCACTTCTTTGTCACTACTTTGCAGTACTTTGCCACTACTTTGCACAACTTTGCCACTCTTTGCCACTACTTTGCACAACTTTGCTACTACTTTGCCACTACTTTGCCGTACTTTGCCACTATTTTGCCACTACTTTGCAGTACTTTGCGACTATTTTGTAGTACATTGCCGTACTTTGCCACTACTTTGCAGTACTTTGCCACCAGTTTGCCGTTCTTTGCCACTACTTTGTCGTACTTTGCCACTACTTTGCCGTACTTTGCAACTACTTTGCAACTACTTTGCAGTACTTTGCCGTACTTTGTCTCTACTTTGCAGTACTTTGCCACTACTTTGCACAACTTTGCCACACTTTGCCACTACTTTGCAGTACTTTGCCACTACTTTGGAGTACATTGCCGTACTTTGCCACTACATTTCAGTACGTTGCCAATACTCTGACGTACTTTGCCACTACTTTGCAGTACTTTGCCACCAGTTTGCGGTTCTTTGCCACGACTTTGTCGTACTTTGCCACTACTTTGCCGTACTTTGCCACTACTTTGCAGTACTTTGCCACTTCTTTGTCACTACTTTGCAGTACTTTGCCTCTACTTTGCACAACTTTGCCACACTTTGCCACTACTTTGCTGTACTTTGCCACTACTTTGCAGTACATTGCCGAACTTTGCCACTACATTTCAGTACGTTGCCAACACTCTGACGTACTTTGCCACTACTTTGCAGTACTTTGCCGTACATTGCCACTAATTTGTCGTACTTTGCCACTACTTTGCATTACTTCGCCACTACTTTGGAGTACATTACCGTACTTTGCCACTACTTTGCAGTACTTTGCCATTACTTTGCCGTACTTTGCCTCTACTTTGCTGTACTTTGCCACTACTTTGCCGTACTTGACCACTACTTTGAAGTACTTTGCCACTACTTTGCCACTACTTTGCCGTACTTTGCCACTATTTTGCCACTACTTTGCAGTACTTTGCGACTATTTTGTAGTACATTGCCGTACTTTGCCACTACTTTGCAGTACTTTGCCACCTGTTTGCCGTTCTTTGCCACTACTTTGTCGTACTTTGCCACTACTTTGCCGTACTTTGCCACTACTTTGCAGTACTTTGCCGTACTTTGCCTCTACTTTGCCGTACTTTGCCACTACTTTGCAGTACTTTGCCACTTCTTTGTCACTACTTTGCAGTTCTTTGCCTCTACTTTGCACAACTTTGCCACACTTTGCCACTACTTTGCACAACTTTGCTACTACTTTGCCACTACTTTGCCGTACTTTGCCACTATTTTGCCACTACTTTGCAGTACTTTGCGACTATTTTGTAGTACATTGCCGTACTTTGCCACTACTTTGCAGTTCTTTGCCACCAGTTTGCCGTTCTTTGCCACTACTTTGTCGTACTTTGCCACTACTTTGCCGTACTTTGCAACTACTTTGCAACTACTTTGCAGTACTTTGCCGTACTTTGTCTCTACTTTGCAGTACTTTGCCACTACTTTGCACAACTTTGCCACACTTTGCCACTACTTTGCAGTACTTTGCCACTACTTTGGAGTACATTGCCGTACTTTGCCACTACATTTCAGTACGTTGCCAATACTCTGACGTACTTTGCCACTACTTTGCAGTACTTTGCCACCAGTTTGCAGTTCTTTGCCACTACTTTGTCGTACTTTGCCACTACTTTGCCGTACTTTGCCACTACTTTGCAGTACTTTGCCACTTCTTTGTCACTACTTTGCAGTACTGTGCCACTACTTTGCACAACTTTGCCACACTTTGCCACTACTTTGCTGTACTTTGCCACTACTTTGGAGTGCATTGCCGAACTTTGCCACTACATTTCAGTACGTTGCCAATACTCTGACGTACTTTGCCACTACTTTGCAGTACTTTGCCACCAGTTTGCCGTTCTTTGCCACTACTTTGTCGTACTTTGCCACTACTTTGCCGTACTTTGCCACTACTTTGCAGTACTTTGCAACTACTTTGCAGTACTTTGCCGTACTTTGCCTCTACTTTGCCGTACTTTGCCACTACTTTGCAGTACTTTGCCACTTCTTTGTCACTACTTTGCAGTACTTTGCCACTACTTTGCACAACTTTGCCACACTTTGCCACTACTTTGCAGTACTTTGCCACTACTTTTCCGTACTTTGCCACTACTTTGCTGTACTTTGCCACGACTATGTCGTACTTTACCACTACTTTGAAGTACATTGCCACTACTTTCCACTATATTGCTGTACTTTGCCACTATTTTGCCACTACTTTGCAGTACCATGCGACGACTTTGTAGTACATTGCCGTACTTTGCCACTACTTTGCAGTACTTTGCCAATACTTTGAAGTACTTTGCCACTACTTTGCCGTAGTTTGCCACTACATTGCAGTACTTTGCCACCACTTTGCCACTACTTTGCAGTACTTTTCCAATACTTTGATGTACTTTGCCACTACTTTGCCGTATTTTGCCGTACTTTGCAACTACTTTGCAGTACTTGGCCTTTACTTTGCCTACTTTGCCACTACTTTGCAGTACTTTACCAACTTGAATACTTTGAAGCACTTTGCCACTTCTTTGCAGTACTTTGCCACAACTTTGCAGTACTTTGCCACTACTTTGTAGTACTTTGCCACTACTTTGCAGTACTTGGCCACTACTTTGGAGTACATTGCCACTACTTTGCATTACTTTGCCACCACTTTGCATTACTTTGCCACTACTTTGGCGTACATTGCCATTCTTTGCCATACTTTGCACTACTTTGAAGTACTTTGCCACTACTTTGCAGTACTTTGCCGTACTTTGCCACTACTTTGCTGTACTTTGCCACTACTTTGCAGTACTTTGTCACTACTTTGCAGTACTTTGCCACTACTTGCCGTACTTTCCACTACTTTGCCGTAATTTGCCACTACTTTGCAGTGCTTTGCCACTACTTTGCCATGCTTTGCCACTACTTTGCAGTATTTTGCCACTACTTTGCCGTAGTTTGCCACTACTTTGTACTACTTTGCCACTACTTTGCCGTAGTTTGCCACTACTTTGCCATTACTTTGCCGTACATTGCCACTAATTTGTCGTACTTTGCCACTACTTTGCATTACTTCGCCACTACTTTGGAGTACATTACCGTACTTTGCCACTACTTTGCAGTACTTTGCCATTACTTTGCCGTACTTTGCCTCTACTTTGCTGTACTTTGCCACTACTTTGCCGTACTTGACCACTACTTTGAAGTACTTTGCCACTACTTTGCCACCTCTTTGCCACTACTTTGCCGTACTTTGCCACTATTTTGCCACTACTTTGCAGTACTTTGCGACTATTTTGTAGTACAGTGTCGTACTTTGCCACTACTTTGCAGTACTTTGCCACCAGTTTGCCGTTCTTTGCCACTACTTTGTCGTACTTTGCCACTACTTTGCCGTACTTTGCCACTACTTTGCAGTACTTTCCAACTACTTTGCAGTACTTTGCCGTACTTTGCCTCTACTTTGCCGTACTTTGCCACTACTTTGCAGTACTTTGCCACTTCTTTGTCACTACTTTGCAGTACTTTGCCACTACTTTGCACAACTTTGCCACTCTTTGCCACTACTTTGCACAACTTTGCTACTACTTTGCCACTACTTTGCCGTACTTTGCCACTATTTTGCCACTACTTTGCAGTACTTTGCGACTATTTTGTAGTACATTGCCGTACTTTGCCACTACTTTGCAGTACTTTGCCACCAGTTTGCCGTTCTTTGCCACTACTTTGTCGTACTTTGCCACTACTTTGCCGTACTTTGCAACTACTTTGCAACTACTTTGCAGTACTTTGCCGTACTTTGTCTCTACTTTGCAGTACTTTGCCACTACTTTGCACAACTTTGCCACACTTTGCCACTACTTTGCAGTACTTTGCCACTACTTTGGAGTACATTGCCGTACTTTGCCACTACATTTCAGTACGTTGCCAATACTCTGACGTACTTTGCCACTACTTTGCAGTACTTTGCCACCAGTTTGCGGTTCTTTGCCACGACTTTGTCGTACTTTGCCACTACTTTGCCGTACTTTGCCACTACTTTGCAGTACTTTGCCACTTCTTTGTCACTACTTTGCAGTACTTTGCCTCTACTTTGCACAACTTTGCCACACTTTGCCACTACTTTGCTGTACTTTGCCACTACTTTGCAGTACATTGCCGAACTTTGCCACTACATTTCAGTACGTTGCCAACACTCTGACGTACTTTGCCACTACTTTGCAGTACTTTGCCGTACATTGCCACTAATTTGTCGTACTTTGCCACTACTTTGCATTACTTCGCCACTACTTTGGAGTACATTACCGTACTTTGCCACTACTTTGCAGTACTTTGCCATTACTTTGCCGTACTTTGCCTCTACTTTGCTGTACTTTGCCACTACTTTGCCGTACTTGACCACTACTTTGAAGTACTTTGCCACTACTTTGCCACTACTTTGCCGTACTTTGCCACTATTTTGCCACTACTTTGCAGTACTTTGCGACTATTTTGTAGTACATTGCCGTACTTTGCCACTACTTTGCAGTACTTTGCCACCTGTTTGCCGTTCTTTGCCACTACTTTGTCGTACTTTGCCACTACTTTGCCGTACTTTGCCACTACTTTGCAGTACTTTGCCGTACTTTGCCTCTACTTTGCCGTACTTTGCCACTACTTTGCAGTACTTTGCCACTTCTTTGTCACTACTTTGCAGTTCTTTGCCTCTACTTTGCACAACTTTGCCACACTTTGCCACTACTTTGCACAACTTTGCTACTACTTTGCCACTACTTTGCCGTACTTTGCCACTATTTTGCCACTACTTTGCAGTACTTTGCGACTATTTTGTAGTACATTGCCGTACTTTGCCACTACTTTGCAGTTCTTTGCCACCAGTTTGCCGTTCTTTGCCACTACTTTGTCGTACTTTGCCACTACTTTGCCGTACTTTGCAACTACTTTGCAACTACTTTGCAGTACTTTGCCGTACTTTGTCTCTACTTTGCAGTACTTTGCCACTACTTTGCACAACTTTGCCACACTTTGCCACTACTTTGCAGTACTTTGCCACTACTTTGGAGTACATTGCCGTACTTTGCCACTACATTTCAGTACGTTGCCAATACTCTGACGTACTTTGCCACTACTTTGCAGTACTTTGCCACCAGTTTGCGGTTCTTTGCCACTACTTTGTCGTACTTTGCCACTACTTTGCCGTACTTTGCCACTACTTTGCCGTACTTTGCAACTACTTTGCAACTACTTTGCAGTACTTTGCCGTACTTTGTCTCTACTTTGCAGTACTTTGCCACTACTTTGCACAACTTTGCCACACTTTGCCACTACTTTGCAGTACTTTGCCACTACTTTGGAGTACATTGCCGTACTTTGCCACTACATTTCAGTACGTTGCCAATACTCTGACGTACTTTGCCACTACTTTGCAGTACTTTGCCACCAGTTTGCCGTTCTTTGCCACTACTTTGTCGTACTTTGCCACTACTTTGCCGTACTTTGCCACTACTTTGCAGTACTTTGCAACTACTTTGCAGTACTTTGCCGTACTTTGCCTCTACTTTGCCGTACTTTGCCACTACTTTGCAGTACTTTGCCACTTCTTTGTCACTACTTTGCAGTACTTTGCCACTACTTTGCACAACTTTGCCACACTTTGCCACTACTTTGCAGTACTTTGCCACTACTTTTCCGTACTTTGCCACTACTTTGCTGTACTTTGCCACGACTATGTCGTACTTTACCACTACTTTGAAGTACATTGCCACTACTTTCCACTATATTGCTGTACTTTGCCACTATTTTGCCACTACTTTGCAGTACCATGCGACGACTTTGTAGTACATTGCCGTACTTTGCCACTACTTTGCAGTACTTTGCCAATACTTTGAAGTACTTTGCCACTACTTTGCCGTAGTTTGCCACTACATTGCAGTACTTTGCCACCACTTTGCCACTACTTTGCAGTACTTTTCCAATACTTTGATGTACTTTGCCACTACTTTGCCGTATTTTGCCGTACTTTGCAACTACTTTGCAGTACTTGGCCTTTACTTTGCCTACTTTGCCACTACTTTGCAGTACTTTACCAACTTGAATACTTTGAAGCACTTTGCCACTTCTTTGCAGTACTTTGCCACAACTTTGCAGTACTTTGCCACTACTTTGTAGTACTTTGCCACTACTTTGCAGTACTTGGCCACTACTTTGGAGTACATTGCCACTACTTTGCAGTACTTTGCCACTACTTTGCAGTACTTTGCCACTACTTTGCACTACTTTGCAGTACTTTACCACTACTTTGTAGTACGCTGCCAATACTTTGCTATACTTTGCCACTACTTTGCAGTACTTTGTCACTACTTTCCCATACTTTGCCACTGCTTTGCTGTACTTTGCCACGACTATACCGTATTTTGCCACTACTTTGCAGTACCATGCGACTACTTTGTAGTACATTGCAGTTCATTGCCACTACTTTGCAGTACTTTGCCAATACTTTGAAGTACTTTGCGACTACTTTGCCATAGTTTGCCACTACTTTGCAGTACTTTGCCACCACTTTGCCACTACTTTGTCGTACTTTGCCACTACTTTACAGTACTTTACCAATACTTTGATGTACTTTGCCACTAGTTTGCCGTATTTTGCCGTACTTTGCCAACACTTTGCAGTACTTGGCCTTTACTTTGCCTACTTTGCCACTACTTTGCAGTACTTTGCCAACTTGAATACTTTTAAGTACTTTGCCACTACTTTGCCGTAGTTTGCCATTACTTTGAAGCACATTGCCGTACATTGCCACTACTTTTCAGTACTTTGCCACTACTTTGCAGTACTTTGCCATTACTTTGCAGTACTTTACCACTACTTTGCAGTACTTTGCCACTACTTTCCCGTACTTTGCCACTACTTTGCTGTACTTTGCCACGACTATGCCGTACTTTACCACTACTTTGAAGTACATTGCCACTACTTTCCACTATTTTGCTGTACTTTGCCACTACTTTGCAGTACTTTGCCAATACTTTGAAGTACTTTGCCACTACTTTGCCGTAGTTTGCCACTACTTTGCAGTACTTTGCCACCACTTTGCCACTACTTTGTCGTACTTTACCAATACTTTGATGTACTTTGCCACTACTTTGCCGTACTTTGCCACTACTTTGCAGTACTTGGCCTTTACTTTGCCTACTTTGCCACTCCTTTGCAGTACTTTGCCAACTAGAATACTTTGAAGTACTTTGCCACTACTTTGCCGTAGTTTGCCATTACTTTGCAGCACATTGCCGTACATTGCCACTACTTTGCCGTACTTTGCCACTACTTTGCAGCACTTTGCCACTAGTTTGCCTTACTCTGCCACTACTTTCCCGTACTTTGCCACTACTTTGCCGTACTTTGCCACTACTTTGCACTATTTTGCATTACTTTGCCACTACTTTGCAGTACTTTGTCCTACATTGCAATTACTTTCCCACTACTTTGCCGTACTTTGCCACTACTTTGCAGTACTTGGCCTTTACTTTGCCTACTTTGCCACTCCTTTGCAGTACTTTGCCAACTTGAATACTTTGAAGTACTTTGCCACTACTTTGCCGTAGTTTGCCATTACTTTGAAGCACATTGCCGTACATTGCCACTACTTTTCAGTACTTTGCCACTACTTTGCAGTACTTTGCCATTACTTTGCAGTACTTTACCACTACTTTGCAGTACTTTGCCACTACTTTCCCGTACTTTGCCACTACTTTGCTGTACTTTGCCACGACTATGCCGTACTTTACCACTACTTTGAAGTACATTGCCACTACTTTCCACTATTTTGCTGTACTTTGCCACTACTTTGCAGTACTTTACCATTACTTTGCAGTACTTTGCCTCTACTTTGCAGTACTTTCCCACTATTTTGCAGTACTTGGCCACTACTTTGGAGTACATTGCCCTACTTTGCCACTACTTTGCAGTACTTTGCCACTAGTTTGCCTTACTCTGCCACTACTTTCCCGTACTTTGCCACTACTTTGCCGTACTTTGCCACAACTTTGCACTATTTTGCATTACTTTGCCACTACTTTGCAGTACTTTGTCCTACTTTGCAACTACTTTGCCACTACATTGCCGTACTTTGCCACTACTTTGCCACTACGTTGCAGTTCTTTGACACTACTTTGCTGTACTTTGCCACTACTTTGCCATACTTTGCGACTACTTTGCTGTAGTTTGCCACTACTTTGCCGTAATTTACCACGACTTTGGAGTACTTTGCCACTACTTTGCAGTACTTTGCCACTACTTTGGAGTACATTGCCGTACTTTGCCACTACTTTGCAGTACTTTACCAATACTTTGATGTACTTTGCCACTACTTTGCCGTATTTTGCCGTACATTGCCACTACTTTGCAGTACTCTGCCTCTACTTTGCCGTAGTTTGCCACTACTTTGCCGTACTTTGCCACTACTTTGTCGTAGTTTGCCACTACTTTGCTGTACTTTGCCACTACTTTGTCGTACTTTGCCACTACTTTGTCGTACTTTGCCACTACTTTACAGTACTTTGCAGCTACTTTGCCATTACTTTGCAGTACTTTGCCATGCTTTGCCACTAATTTGCCGTACTTTCAATTGCCACTAATTTGCCGTACTTCGTCACTATTTTGCCGTACTTTGCCACTACTTTGCAGTACTTTGCCACCAGTTTGCCGTTCTTTGCCACTACTTTGTCATACTTTGCCACTACTTTGCCGTACTTTGCCACTACTTTGCAGTACTTTGCAACTACTTTGCAGTACTTTGCCGTACTTTGCCTCTACTTTGCCGTACTTTGCCACTACTTTGCAGTACTTTGCCACTACTTTGCAGTACTTTGCCACTACTTTGCAGAACTTTGCCACAGCTTTGCCGTACTTTGCCACTACTTTGCCACTACTTTACAGTACTTTGCCACTACTTTGGAGTACATTGCCGTACTTTGCCACTACATTTCAGTACGTTGCCAGTACTCTGGCGTAATTTGCCACTACTTGCCATACTTTCCGCTACTTTGCAGAACTTTTCCACTACTTTGCAGTACTTTGCCACTACTTTGCCATACTTTGCCACTACTTTGCAGTACTTTGCCACTACTTTGCCATACTTTGCCACTACTTTGCTGTACTTTGCCACTACTTTGCCGTACTTTACCACTACTTTGCTGTACTTTACCACTACTTTGAAGTACATTGCCAATATTTTCCACTATTTTGCAGTACTTTGCCACAATTTTGCCACTACTTTGCAGTACCATGCGACTACTTTGTAGTACATTGCCGTACATTGCCACTACTTTGCAGTACTTTGCCAATACTTTGAAATACTTTGCCACCACTTTGCCGTAGTTTGCCACTACTTTGCAGTACTTTGCCACCACTTTGCCACTACTTTGTCGTACTTTGCCACTACTTTGCAGTACTTTACCAATACTTTGATGTACTTTGCCACTACTTTGCCGTATTTTGCCGTACTTTGCCACCACTTTGCAGTACTTTGCCAACTTGAATACTTTGAAGTACTTTGCCACTACTTTGCCGTAGTTTTCCAATACTTTGAAGCACATTGCCGTACATTGCCACTACTTTGCAGTACTTTGCCACTACTTTGCCACTACTTTGCAGTACTTTGCCACTACTTTCCCGTACTTTGCCACTACTTTGCTGTACTTTGCCACGACTATGCCGTACTTTACCACTACTTTGAAGTACATTGCCACTACTTTCCACTATTTTGCTGTACTTTGCCACTACTTTGCAGTACCATGCGACTATTTGTAGTACATTGCCGTACTTTGCCACTACTTTGCAGTACTTTGCCAATACTTTGAAGTACTTTGCCACTACTTTGCCGTAGTTTGCCACTACTTTGCAGTACTTTGCCACCACTTTGCCACTACTTTGTCGTACTTTGCCACTACTTTGCAGTACTTTACCAATACTTTGATGTACTTTGCCACTACTTTGCCGTACTTTGCCACTACTTTGCAGTACTTGGCCTTTACTTTGCCTACTTTGCCACTCCTTTGCAGTACTTTGCCAACTTGAATACTTTGAAGTACTTTGCCACTACTTTGCCGTAGTTTGCCATTACTTTGCAGCACATTGCCGTACATTGCTACTACTTTGCAGTACTTTGCCTCTACTTTGCTGTACTTTCCCACTACTTTGCAGTACTTGGCCACTACTTTGGAGTACATTGCCGTACTTTGCCACTACTTTGCAGTACTTTGCCATTAGTTTGCCTTACTCAGCCACTACTTTGCCGTAGTTTGCCATTACTTTGCAGCACATTGCCGTACATTGCCACTACTTTGCAGTACTTTGCCACTACTTTGCAGTACTTTGCCTCTACTTTGCACTACTTTGCAGTACTTTACCACTACTTTGTATTACGCTGCCAATACTTTGCTATACTTTGCCACTACTTTGCAGTACTTTGCCACTACTTTCCCATACTTTGCCACTGCTTTGCTGTACTTTGCCACGACTATGCCGTATTTTACCACTACTTTGCAGTACCATGCGACTACTTTGTAGTACATTGCCGTTCATTGCCACTACTTTGCAGTACTTTGCCAATACTTTGAAGTACTTTGCCACTACTTTGCCATAGTTTGCCACTACTTTGCAGTACTTTGCCACCACTTTGCCACTACTTTGTCGTACTTTGCCACTACTTTGCAGTACTTTACCAATACTTTGATGTACTTTGCCACTAGTTTGCCGTATTTTGCCGTACTTTGCCAACACTTTGCAGTACTTGGCCTTTACTTTGCCTACTTTGCCACTACTTTGCAGTACTTTGCCAACTTGAATACTTTGAAGTACTTTGCCACTACTTTGCCGTAGTTTGCCATTACTTTGAAGCACATTGCCGTACATTGCCACTACTTTTCAGTACTTTGCCACTACTTTGCAGTACTTTGCCATTACTTTGCAGTACTTTACCACTACTTTGCAGTACTTTGCCACTACTTTCCCGTACTTTGCCACTACTTTGCTGTACTTTGCCACGACTATGCCGTACTTTACCACTACTTTGAAGTACATTGCCACTACTTTCCACTATTTTGCTGTACTTTGCCACTACTTTGCAGTACTTTACCATTACTTTGCAGTACTTTGCCTCTACTTTGCAGTACTTTCCCACTATTTTGCAGTACTTGGCCACTACTTTGGAGTACATTGCCCTACTTTGCCACTACTTTGCAGTACTTTGCCACTAGTTTGCCTTACTCTGCCACTACTTTCCCGTACTTTGCCACTACTTTGCCGTACTTTGCCACAACTTTGCACTATTTTGCATTACTTTGCCACTACTTTGCAGTACTTTGTCCTACTTTGCAACTACTTTGCCACTACATTGCCGTACTTTGCCACTACTTTGCCACTACGTTGCAGTTCTTTGACACTACTTTGCTGTACTTTGCCACTACTTTGCCATACTTTGCGACTACTTTGCTGTAGTTTGCCACTACTTTGCCGTAATTTACCACGACTTTGGAGTACTTTGCCACTACTTTGCAGTACTTTGCCAACTTGAATACTTTGAAGTACTTTGCCACTACTTTGCCGTAGTTTGCCATTACTTTGAAGCACATTGCCGTACATTGCCACTACTTTTCAGTACTTTGCCACTACTTTGCAGTACTTTGCCATTACTTTGCAGTACTTTACCACTACTTTGCAGTACTTTGCCACTACTTTCCCGTACTTTGCCACTACTTTGCTGTACTTTGCCACGACTATGCCGTACTTTACCACTACTTTGAAGTACATTGCCACTACTTTCCACTATTTTGCTGTACTTTGCCACTACTTTGCAGTACTTTACCATTACTTTGCAGTACTTTGCCTCTACTTTGCAGTACTTTCCCACTATTTTGCAGTACTTGGCCACTACTTTGGAGTACATTGCCCTACTTTGCCACTACTTTGCAGTACTTTGCCACTAGTTTGCCTTACTCTGCCACTACTTTCCCGTACTTTGCCACTACTTTGCCGTACTTTGCCACAACTTTGCACTATTTTGCATTACTTTGCCACTACTTTGCAGTACTTTGTCCTACTTTGCAACTACTTTGCCACTACATTGCCGTACTTTGCCACTACTTTGCCACTACGTTGCAGTTCTTTGACACTACTTTGCTGTACTTTGCCACTACTTTGCCATACTTTGCGACTACTTTGCTGTAGTTTGCCACTACTTTGCCGTAATTTACCACGACTTTGGAGTACTTTGCCACTACTTTGCAGTACTTTGCCACTACTTTGGAGTACATTGCCGTACTTTGCCACTACTTTGCAGTACTTTACCAATACTTTGATGTACTTTGCCACTACTTTGCCGTATTTTGCCGTACATTGCCACTACTTTGCAGTACTCTGCCTCTACTTTGCCGTAGTTTGCCACTACTTTGCCGTACTTTGCCACTACTTTGTCGTAGTTTGCCACTACTTTGCTGTACTTTGCCACTACTTTGTCGTACTTTGCCACTACTTTGTCGTACTTTGCCACTACTTTACAGTACTTTGCAGCTACTTTGCCATTACTTTGCAGTACTTTGCCATGCTTTGCCACTAATTTGCCGTACTTTCAATTGCCACTAATTTGCCGTACTTCGTCACTATTTTGCCGTACTTTGCCACTACTTTGCAGTACTTTGCCACCAGTTTGCCGTTCTTTGCCACTACTTTGTCATACTTTGCCACTACTTTGCCGTACTTTGCCACTACTTTGCAGTACTTTGCAACTACTTTGCAGTACTTTGCCGTACTTTGCCTCTACTTTGCCGTACTTTGCCACTACTTTGCAGTACTTTGCCACTACTTTGCAGTACTTTGCCACTACTTTGCAGAACTTTGCCACAGCTTTGCCGTACTTTGCCACTACTTTGCCACTACTTTACAGTACTTTGCCACTACTTTGGAGTACATTGCCGTACTTTGCCACTACATTTCAGTACGTTGCCAGTACTCTGGCGTAATTTGCCACTACTTGCCATACTTTCCGCTACTTTGCAGAACTTTTCCACTACTTTGCAGTACTTTGCCACTACTTTGCCATACTTTGCCACTACTTTGCAGTACTTTGCCACTACTTTGCCATACTTTGCCACTACTTTGCTGTACTTTGCCACTACTTTGCCGTACTTTACCACTACTTTGCTGTACTTTACCACTACTTTGAAGTACATTGCCAATATTTTCCACTATTTTGCAGTACTTTGCCACAATTTTGCCACTACTTTGCAGTACCATGCGACTACTTTGTAGTACATTGCCGTACATTGCCACTACTTTGCAGTACTTTGCCAATACTTTGAAATACTTTGCCACCACTTTGCCGTAGTTTGCCACTACTTTGCAGTACTTTGCCACCACTTTGCCACTACTTTGTCGTACTTTGCCACTACTTTGCAGTACTTTACCAATACTTTGATGTACTTTGCCACTACTTTGCCGTATTTTGCCGTACTTTGCCACCACTTTGCAGTACTTTGCCAACTTGAATACTTTGAAGTACTTTGCCACTACTTTGCCGTAGTTTTCCAATACTTTGAAGCACATTGCCGTACATTGCCACTACTTTGCAGTACTTTGCCACTACTTTGCCACTACTTTGCAGTACTTTGCCACTACTTTCCCGTACTTTGCCACTACTTTGCTGTACTTTGCCACGACTATGCCGTACTTTACCACTACTTTGAAGTACATTGCCACTACTTTCCACTATTTTGCTGTACTTTGCCACTACTTTGCAGTACCATGCGACTATTTGTAGTACATTGCCGTACTTTGCCACTACTTTGCAGTACTTTGCCAATACTTTGAAGTACTTTGCCACTACTTTGCCGTAGTTTGCCACTACTTTGCAGTACTTTGCCACCACTTTGCCACTACTTTGTCGTACTTTGCCACTACTTTGCAGTACTTTACCAATACTTTGATGTACTTTGCCACTACTTTGCCGTACTTTGCCACTACTTTGCAGTACTTGGCCTTTACTTTGCCTACTTTGCCACTCCTTTGCAGTACTTTGCCAACTTGAATACTTTGAAGTACTTTGCCACTACTTTGCCGTAGTTTGCCATTACTTTGCAGCACATTGCCGTACATTGCTACTACTTTGCAGTACTTTGCCTCTACTTTGCTGTACTTTCCCACTACTTTGCAGTACTTGGCCACTACTTTGGAGTACATTGCCGTACTTTGCCACTACTTTGCAGTACTTTGCCATTAGTTTGCCTTACTCAGCCACTACTTTGCCGTACTTTGCCACTACTTTGCCGTACTTTGCCACTACTTTGCACTATTTTGCATTACTTTGCCACTACTTTGCAGTACTTTGTCCTACTTTGCAACTACTTTGCCACTACTTTGCCGTACTTTGCCACTACTTTGCTGTACTTGGCCTTTACTTTGCCTACTTTGCCACTCCTTTGCAGTACTTTGCCAACTTGAATACTTTGAAGTACTTTGCCACTACTTTGCCGTAGTTACTATGTTACCGTAGGATACTGATTACAGGAGAAACGTTCCTCTGCTTGTAGGTTCAAATGTAATTAGGGCAAGTCGCACACATTTAAGAAATTATTTAGGTAGATGTTACTTGACTAAGGTGAAGGAGGAGTCTGAAGTCTGGTAAGGTGCATATAAAGAGACAGGATCTGCTGAACTTGGTGGTAGAGATGGTCGAATTGGGCCTGCCAAGTATAATGGGCGTCGTCCTTATACTATTCAACCTGGAACTGAAGCACGTATTTCTTGTCGTGCACCACGCAAAGGTGGCCATCAGCCATATACAGTTCTGGTTGAAGGGGCAAGGGATGCATTTGATCTATATGATTTAGTAACTGGTCGGAGCTTGAGCACAGTTAAAGATGGTCAAGTCCTGGTTCGGGTGTGTAATTTGTCCACAAATCCTTGAAGATCCATCGCAACACAACTCTGGCTGATTTGTACATTGGTGTACATGTGAAACATGATCAGGAAAGAGACTTAGTTGAACCTTCTAGGATTCCAGTGTCTATTTTGGTACATGAGAGGAGCAGGTCCAAGCAGCGCAACAGTACGAACCATGGTACTCACAAGTGGCATCGCAAGCGGCCCCAGGACCCACACAGACCAGTATCATCCCAGAGTACAATACAACAGGGTGTACCAGGGTTGGATTTGAGTGAAGCTGCTGTCACCAACCCCTCTCAGCTTAGAAAACTAAAAGAATTGATTGATAGTAACTCTGATGTGTTTTCTCAACATTCTTTTGAAATTGGTTGTACGTCAACAGTGCAGCACGAGATCCCCTTGGTGGATGAGAGACCCTTCCGACTGCCACATAGAAGAATCCCACCATCACAGTATCAAGATGTTCGGAAACACATCCAGGACATGGAAGCAGCTGGTGCCATTCGCCCTAGCAACTCACCCTATGCGTCTCCCATTGTTATCGTCCACAAGAAAGATGGCAGCTTACGTATATGCATTGACTATTGACAGTTGAATGCTCGCTCAGTTCGTGATGCATACCCCTTACCCAGGATGGAGGAAGCACTGGAGGCATTGGGCAAGTCCAAGTTTTTTTCAGCACTGGATCTTACATCTGATTATTGGCAGGTTGAAGTGGCTGAGAAGGATCGGCATAAGACTGCATTCACTACTCCAATGGGCCTGTTTGAGGCAAACCGTATGCCGTTCGGACTTCAAAATGCACCTGCATCTTTTTCCCGTCTAATGATGTGTTGTTTGGGTGATCATAACTTTGAAACTCTACTCATATATTTGGATGACATAATTGTATTCTCAGAAACCTTTGATGAACATTTAACCAGGCTACAGTTAGTGTTTGACCGTTTAAGGCAGCATGGTTTGAAGTTGAAGCCAAAGAAATGTAATTTCCTGCATAAGGAAGTATCATATCTTGGTCACATAGTATCAGCTGATGGTGTGCACACAGATCCTGCGAAAATAGAAAAAGTGAGAAACTGGAAAAGACCTACTAATAGGAAAGAATTACTCCAGTTTTTAGGATTCACCAGCTATTATAGGAAGTATGTGAAGGGTTACTCCAAGATAGCTGCACCATTGAATAGATTGACATCGGGAGATGCATGCAAGAAGAAAGGTAAGATATGAGTGGACAAGTGAATGCGAGTCAGCTTTCCTGTTACTGAAAGAAAAGCTCACAACTGCGCCAGTTCTTGGTTATCCCGACTTCTCCCTTTAATTTATACTGCAAACAGATGCCTCCATAGATGGTCTTGGTGCAGTTTTGGTACAGGTGCAAGATGGAACAGAACGTGTTATAGCCTTTGCAAGCCGCGGACTAATCCCCTCTGAGACACGGTATCCAGCTCATAAGCTTGAGTTCTTGTGTTTGAAGTGGGCAGTGACTGATAAACTTAGAGATTACCTAAATGGGAGCAGATTCACAGTTCAGAGTGACAACAATCCTCTGGTATATGCAAAGACCAGAGCTAGATTAGATGCTACTGGCCAGCGATGGATATCACAGTTAGCCATGTCCCAGGCAAAAGCAATGCTAATGCTGATGGTGTGTCAAGGATGCCAAGAGAAGACGTTGAAGAGACCTTGAGAGCAGTTAGCACAGTAATTCAGCAAAGAATGAACAATTTCTCAGAGCCTAATCTCCTGCCTCGCACCGGTGTCAACCCTGAGAGTGGTAGTCAGTCATTGCCAGGCAAGTCCACTGAAGAATTGAGCGTACTTCCAAAACAAGATCCTGCCATTGAAAGAGTGCTTGCATACAAGCAAGAAAACAGAAGACCCAGTAGACGCGAGAGATCACACGAGTCTAGGGAGACTAAACTTCTTTTGAAACAGTGGGAGAGGTTATCAGTGAGGAATGGTGTGCTGTTTAGGTCAACCCAAGGTAATGAACGTGGTGAGATACAGCAGTTACTACCACAGAAGCTTAGAAATGATGCTCTAACAAGTCTTCATAATGCCAATGGTCATTTTGGGTTTGATAGAACCATGGATTTAGTTAGATCACGATTTCATTGTCCCATGGTGCAATTCCTGTAAGAGATGTGTTCTGAGAAAGTCACCCACTGCTACAACCAGAGTACCGTTGGTAAATATCCACACGACAGAACCGCTTGAACTGGTCTGCATCGACTATTTATCACTGGAACGCTCCAAAGGTGGTTATGAAAACGTGTTGGTTGTTACTGATCACTTTTCCAGATATGCCCAGGCATATGCAACAAAAGACCAAAATGCAAGCACTGTGGTAAAGACGTTGTGGAATAACTTCTTTTGTAATTTTGGTATCCCTAAGAGACTGCATGCTGACCAGGGTAGGAACTTTGAGAGTGCTTTGGTGAATGAGCTGTGTACAATTACAGGAGTACAGAAAAGCAGAAACTCACCATATCATCCCCAGGGAAATGGAATGACAGAACGCTTCAACCATACATTGATGAACATGCTTGGTACTCCAGATCCATCCCAGAAACTAGACTGGAAGGAGTACTTGGGAACCATGACACATGCATACAACTGCACACGCCATGACTCAACTGGCTATACTCCATATTTTCTCATGTTTGTTCGGGCACCTCGCCTTCCTATTGATTTAGCTTTTGGTATTTGTGAGGATGAGTCTATAGGTAATGAAGTAGACTACTCTGAGTATACTGACAACCTTCGCCGTAGATTGAAGTCATCATATGCCGAAGCAATTGCTCAGGCTGATTTGTCGAGGAGCAAACAAAAGACCAATTATGATAAAAAGTCAAACAATACTTTGTTGGAGCTTCAACCTGGAGATAGAGTTCTTTTCCAAGACAAGACCCCAGTGATAGGTAGACACAAACTACAGGATAAATGGGAAGCTGTGCCGTATGTAGTTGTCTCAAAAAAACCAAATCTTCCAGTGTATGTTATCAAGTGTGAAGAAGGAGAGAGAATACGTACTGTACACAGAAACCAGTTGAAGCCATGCACTTTTCTCAGTGCAGATGAGGAAAATTGTGTAGATAGAGTTGCTTTTGATGACGACAATAGTTGCAATGTGACTGAGGTTTGTCCTGTCAATGAAATAGATACTTGTGATAGTGATTCTGATGATTGTTTTGCCGTTCAGTACTTTCTTAATGATTCTTTAAGTGATCCTGGCATTCCAAAAGATATATTTGGTTTGGAGTTATCCAGTAATTCACTTGATGTTCCAATTATGGCGCCAGCTGAGTTTAGAGATTCTGTTTCTGATGTTGGGCAGTTACTTGAAACTGCAGATAAAAGTCTTAATAGTTGTGATGTTTCTTGTCCTGAGCATTCTGATGAGTCGGCCTGTGAGTCTGTAACTTTGGAACCCATCTTAGAAAACTCAACAGATACAATATGTCCTCCTGATACTTCATTAAATTCTTTGCCTGATACCTTAGTTAATATGGACGAGGCTATACATGAACATGTCCCCCCACCAAAATATTTGTTTAGTGATAAAAGTGAACCCGTAACTCCACAAGTCACTGAATCTAGACGTTACCTTAGTAGAGACAGAAGAGCCCCTGACCGACTTGTTTATTATAGCATGGCTCTAGTTTGCGAACTACTTAAACATTGTAAAAGTTCTAGTTTGGTTGCGTAAAAAGGTATTTGGCTCGTCTTATTAGCCTTGTTGAAGAAGTGTTCTTTTATATCGTTGAAGTTGTGTTGATTTGAGACTAGTTTGGTTCTTGGAACAGTGTACCATTATGTTTCATGGTCACGTCTGTTATGATGAATTGTAGTTAATTGTACCTTGATATAAATTTGTGGTTGAGGGACTTTCCTGGTGTCACAGTAAGTTTTGTCATCATTCCATGTTCTTTCTGTGAACACTGGTTAGGATAATTTTATCTGTAAGTCAGGCATTAATTACCGTGTGCTCAATCAATTCACTGAATTGATGAAAGAGAAGATGTGGTGCGAAGACGAAGATATTGGTATGGAAAGAAGGTAAGAGATTGTGATGTGGGAAGTAGTGCACTGAAGACTGAAGAAGAGTGTGAGTTGATGGAGGACACACCTTGGGGATATTTTGGTTTTACACCCTGTTGACCTGCATGACTAGCGCCAGTAGTGGTTGTTATTTTTTATTTTATTTATTTTTTAGTTATCAGATATTGCATTGGGTTGTTGGAACGACAAGGATGTCGTTTTTTTTCAAAACAGGGGAGGATGTGACCCAGGTTCTTTGAACCTCAAATATATCCCCAATTTGTTAACACTAATTGAGTTTGTTTATATCCAGAAACCTTGTGTATTCATTAACAGGGCATTTGCCGAACTATTTCGGATTAGCGCCCTCACAGGTCAATTGCACTGTCTTGCTTGTGTGACCTTTCACCTCTCTATGATCTGTTGTTACATAGGTAAGATTTTTGTATTGACTCAAAATATCCATCGTAATCCTATCATTTAATATTGCCATCCTTATTTAATTAATATCTTGTTTGAAACATGAGCACCTTGGCATTATGCCTGTATAGTTTTGTTAGGATTGATTGTTTCTTAATATTATTTACTCAAGAATTTAAGTTTGATATGAGTTATAGGTAAACGCGCATAGAATCATTTTTGCTAACTTTTGTTAAGAAATGTTCATGTATGACAAAGTTATGCATCCCTATTGAAAGTTGTGTGTTTCACCTCTCTACGATCTGTTGTTACTTAGGCTAAATGAAAATAAAGATCCGAGATTATTATCAGCAACCACAATTACTCGAACTGTTGTGTTTGTGTTTTCCCGGAAATTGCTTAAACACTGCACTCAAAATACGCAAATCACTGTTCCGGCCCCCACCGCCAGTGAGACCTGTGATGTACTTTGCCACTACTTTGCAGTATTTTGCCGTACTTTGCCACTACTTTGCAGTACTTTGCCTCTACTTTGCGTAGTTTGCCACTACTTTGCCGTACTTTGCCACTAATTTTCCGTAGTTTGCCCTACTTTACCGTACTTTGCCACTACTTTGCAGTACTTTGCCACTACTTTGCCGTAGTTTGCAACTACTTTGCCACTACGTTGCCGTAGTTTGCCACTACTTTGCCGCGACTTTGCATTACTTTGCCACTACTTTGGAGTACATTACCGTACTTTGCCACTACTTTGCAGTACTTTGCCACTACTTTAAAGTACTCGCACTAATTTGCAGTACTTTGCCACTACTTTGCAGTACTTTGCCTCTACTTGCCATACTTTCCACTACTTTGCCGGACTTTGCCACTACTTTGCCACTACTTTGCCGTAGTTTGCCACTACTTTGCTCTACTTTGCTTCTACTTTGCCGTACTTTGCCACTACTTTGCAGTACCTTGCTTCTACTTTGCCGTACTTTGCCACTACTTTGCAGTACTTTGCCACTACTTTGCCGTACTTTGCCACTACTTTGCAGTACTTTGCCTCTACTTTCCATACTTTCCACTACTTTGCCGTACTTTGCAACTACTTTGCAGTACTTTGCCACTACTTTGCCGTGTTTTGCCACTACTTTGTTGTACTTTGCCACTACTTTGCCGTAGTTTGCCACTACTTTGCTCTACTTTGCTTCTACTTTGCCGTACTTTGCCACTACTTTGTCGTACTTTGCCACTAATTTGCATTACTTTGCCACCACTTTGCATTACTTTGCCACTACTTTGGCGTACATTGCCGTTCTTTGCCATACTTTGCCGTTCTTTGCACTACTTTGAAGTACTTTGGCACTATTTGCAGTATTTTGCCGTACTTTGCCACTACTTTGCAGTACTTTGCCACAACTTTGCAGTACTTTGCCACTACTTTGCAGTACTTTGCCACTACTTGCCGTACTTTCCAATACTTTGCCGTACTTTGCCACTACTTTGCAGTGCTTTGCCACTACTTTGCCATGCTTTGCCACTACTTTGCAGTACTTTGCCACTAATTTGCCGTAGTTTGCCACTACTTTGCCACTACTTTGCCACTACTTTGCCGTAGTTTGCCACTACTTTGCAGTACTTTGCCACTACTTTGCAGTACTTTTACACTACGTTGGCGTACTTTGCCACTACTTTGCAGTACTTTGTCACTACTTTGCCACTACTTTGAAGTACTTTGCCACTACTTTGCCGTGCTTTGCCACTACTTTGCTGTACTTTACCACTACTTTGAAGTACTTTGCCACTACTTTGCCGTTTACCACTACTTTGAAGTACTTTGTCACTACTTTGCCACTAATTTGCAGCACTTTGCCACTACTTTGGAGTACATTGCCGTACTTTGCCACTATTTTGCGGTACTTTGACAATACTTTGAAGTACTTTGCCGTAATTTGCCACTACTTTGCCACTACTTTGCAGTACTTTGCCACTACTTGCCATACTTTCCACTACTTTGCCGTACTTTGCAACTACTTTGCTGTACTTTGCCACTACTTTGCTGTGCTTTGCCACTACTTTGCAGTGCTTTGCCACTTCTTTGCCGTAGTTTGCCACTACTTTGCACTACTTTGCCACTACTTTGCCGTACTTTGCCACTACTTTGTCGTACTCTGCCACTACTTTGCTGTACTTTGCCAATACTTTGCCGTACTTTACCACGACTTTGTCGTACTTTGCCACTACTTTGCTTTACTTTGCCACTACTTTGCATTACTTTGCCACTACTTTGGAATACATTACCGTACTTTGCCACTACTTTGCATTACTTTGCCACTACTTCAACGTACTCGCACTACTTTGCAGTACTTTGCCACTACTTTGCAGTACTTTGCCTCTACTTGCCATACTTTCCACTACTTTGTCGTACTTTGCCACTACTTTGCTGTACTTTGCCACTACTTTGCCGTACTTTACCACGACTTTGGAGTACTTTGCCACTACTTTGCAACTACATTGCCGTACTTTGCCACTACTTTGCAGTACTTTACCAATACTTTGAAGTACTTTGCCACTATTTTGTCATACTTTGCCACTACTTTGCATTACTTTGCCACTACTTTGCATTACTTTGCCACTACTTTGGAATACATTACCGTACTTTGCCACTATTTGCAGTACTTTGCCACTACTTTGCAGTACTTTGCCTCTACTTGCCATACTTTCCACTACTTTGCCGTACTTTGCCACTACTTTGTTGTACTTTGCCACTACTTTTCCGTAGTTTGCCACTACTTTGCTCTATTTTGCTTCTACTTTGAAGTACTTTGCCGTACTTTGCCACTACTTTGCATTACTTTGCCACCACTTTGCATTACTTTGCCACTACTTTGGCGTACATTGCCGTACTTTGCACTACTTTGAAGTACTCTGCCACTACTTTGCAGTACTTTGCCGTACTTTGCCACTACTTTGCAGTACTTTGCCACTACTTTGCAGTAATTTGCCACTACTTTGCAGTACTTTGCCACTACTTGCCGTACTTTCCACTACTTTGCCGTACTTTGCCACTACTTTGCAGTGCTTTGCCACTACTTTGCCATGATTTGCCACTACTTTGCAGTACTTTGCCACTACTTTGCCGTAGTTTGCCACTATTTTGCACTACTTTGCCACTACTTTGCCGTAGTTTGCCACTACTTTGCAGTATTTTGCCACTACTTTGCATTACTTTGCCACTACTTTGCAGTAATTTGCCACTACTTTGCAGTACTTTGCCACTACTTGTCGTACTTTCCACTACTTTGCCGTACTTTGCCACTACTTTGCAGTGCTTTGCCACTACTTTGCCATGATTTGCCACTACTTTGAAGTACTTTGCCACTACTTTGCCGTAGTTTGCCACTACTTTGCACTACTTTGCCACTACTTTGCCGTAGTTTGCCACTACTTTGCAGTACTTTGCCACTACTTTGCAGTACTTTGCCACTACTTTGCATTACTTTGCCACTATTTTAGAGTACATTACCGTGCTTTGCCACTACTTTGCAGTAATTTGCCACTAATTTGCCGTAGTTTGCCACTACTTTGCCACTACTTTGCCACTACGTTGCCGTAGTTTGCCACTACTTTGCAGTACTTTGCCACTACTTTGCAGTACTTTGAAACTACGTTGGCGTACTTTGCCACTACTTTGCAGTACTTTGTCACTACTTTGCCACTACTTTGAAGTACTTTGCCACTACTTTGCCGTGCTTTGCCACTACTTTGCTGTACTTTACCACTACTTTGAAGTACTTTGCCACTACTATGCCGTTTACCACTACTTTGAAGTACTTTGTCACTACTTTGCCACTAATATGCAGCACTTTGCCACTACTTTGAAGTACTTTGCCACTACTTTGCCGTGCTTTGCCACTACTTTGCCATGATTTGCCACTACTTTGAAGTACTTTGCCACTACTTTGCCGTAGTTTGCCACTACTTTGCACTACTTTGCCACTACTTTGCCGTAGTTTGCCACTACTTTGCAGTACTTTGCCACTACTTTGCATTACTTTGCCACTACTTTGCATTACTTTGCCACTATTTTAGAGTACATTACCGTGCTTTGCCACTACTTTGCAGTACTTTGCCACTTCTTTGCCGTAGTTTGCCACTACTTTCCACTACTTTGCCACTACTATGCCATACTTTGCCACTACTTTGTCGTACTTTGCCACTACTTTGCAGTACTTTGCCACTACCATGCAGCACTTTGCCACTACTTTGCATTACTTTGCCACTACTTTGCACTACTTTGCCACTATTTTGCATCACTTTGCCACTACTTTGGAGTACATTACCGTACTTTGCCACTACTTTGCAGTACTTTGCCTCTACTTTCCATACTTTCCACTACTTTGCCGTACTTTGCAACTACTTTGCAGTACTTTGCCACTACTCTGCCGTGTTTTGCCACTGCTTTGCAGTACTTTGCCACTACTTTCCTCTTCTTTGCATCTACTTTGCCTTACTTTGCCACTACTTTGTCGTACTTTGCCACTACTTTGCATTACTTTGCCACCACTGTGCATTACTTTGCCACTACTTTGGCGTACATTGCCGTTCTTTGCCATTCTTTGCCGTTCTTTGCACTACTTTGAAGTACTTTGCCACTATTTGCAGTATTTTGCCGTACTTTGCCACTACTTTGCAGTACTTTGCCACTACTTTGCAGTACTTTGCCACTACTTTGCAGTACTTTGCCACT
This sequence comes from Saccoglossus kowalevskii, assembly GCF_978046115.1. Taxonomy (NCBI): domain Eukaryota; kingdom Metazoa; phylum Hemichordata; class Enteropneusta; family Harrimaniidae; genus Saccoglossus; species Saccoglossus kowalevskii. The sequence continues at coordinate 95,431 of NW_028188647.1, forward strand.
ACTTTGCAGTGCTTTGCCACTACTTTGCCGTGCTTTGCCACTACTTTGCTGTACTTTACCACTACTTTGAAGTACTTTGCCACTACTTTGCCGTTTACCACTACTTTGAAGTACTTTGTCACTACTTTGCCACTAATTTGCAGCACTTTGCCACTACTTTGAAGTACTTTGCCACTACTTTGCCGTGCTTTGCCACTACTTTGCCATGATTTGCCACTACTTTGAAGTACTTTGCCACTACTTTGCCGTAGTTTGCCACTACTTTGCACTACTTTGCCACTACTTTGCCGTAGTTTGCCACTACTTTGCAGTACTTTGCCACTACTTTGCATTACTTTGCCACTACTTTGCATTACTTTGCCACTATTTTAGAGTACATTACCGTGCTTTGCCACTACTTTGCAGTACTTTGCCACTTCTTTGCCGTAGTTTGCCACTACTTTCCACTACTTTGCCACTACTATGCCATACTTTGCCACTACTTTGTCGTACTTTGCCACTACTTTGCAGTACTTTGCCAGTACCATGCAGCACTTTGCCACTACTTTGCATTACTTTGCCACTACTTTGCACTACTTTGCCACTATTTTGCATCACTTTGCCACTACTTTGGAGTACATTACCGTACTTTGCCACTACTTTGCAGTACTTTGCCTCTACTTTCCATACTTTCCACTACTTTGCCGTACTTTGCAACTACTTTGCAGTACTTTGCCACTACTCTGCCGTGTTTTGCCACTGCTTTGCAGTACTTTGCCACTACTTTCCTCTTCTTTGCATCTACTTTGCCTTACTTTGCCACTACTTTGTCGTACTTTGCCACTACTTTGCATTACTTTGCCACCACTGTGCATTACTTTGCCACTACTTTGGCGTACATTGCCGTTCTTTGCCATTCTTTGCCGTTCTTTGCACTCCTTTGAAGTACTTTGCCACTATTTGCAGTATTTTGCCGTACTTTGCCACTACTTTGCAGTACTTTGCCACTACTTTGCAGTACTTTGCCACTACTTTGCAGTACTTTGCCACTACTTTGCAGTGCTTTGCCACTACTTTGCCATGCTTTGCCACTACTTTGCAGTACTTTGCCACTACTTTGCCGTAGTTTGTCACTACTTTGCCGTAGTTTGCACTACTTTGCAGTACTTTGCCACTTCTTTGCAGTACTTTGACACTACTTTGCCCTACTTTGCCACTACTTTGCAGTACTTTGTCACTACTTTGCCACTACTTTGAAGTACTTTGCCACTACTTTGCTGTGCTTTGCCACTACTTTGCTGTACTTTACCACTACTTTGAAGTACTTTGCCACTACTTTGCCACTAATTTGCAGCACTTTGCCACTACTTTGGAGTACATTGCCGTACTTTGCCACTATTTTGCAGTACTTTGACAATACTTTGAAGTACTTTGCCGTAATTTGCCACTACTTTGCCACTACTTTGCAGTACTTTGCCACTACTTGCCATACTTTCCACTACTTTGCCGTACTTTGCAACTACTTTGCTGTACTTTGCCACTACTTTGCTGTGCTTTGCCACTACTTTGCAGTGCTTTGCCACTTCTTTGCCGTAGTTTGCCACTACTTTGCACTACTTTGCCACTACTTTGCCGTACTTTGCCACTACTTTGTCGTACTCTGCCACTACTTTGCTGTACTTTGCCAATACTTTGCCGTACTTTACCACGACTTTGTCGTACTTTGCCACTACTTTGCTTTACTTTGCCACTACTTTGCATTACTTTGCCACTACTTTGGAATACATTACCGTACTTTGCCACTACTTTGCAGTACTTTGCCACTACTTTAAAGTACTCGCACTACTTTGCAGTACTTTGCCTCTACTTGCCATACTTTCCACTACTTTGCCGTACTTTGCCACTACATTACCGTACTTTGCCACTACTTTGCAGTACTTTGCCTCTACTTTCCATACTTTCCACTACTTTGCCGTACTTTGCCACTACTTTGTCGTACTTTGCCACTACTTTGCTGTACTTTGCCACTACTTTGCCGTACTTTACCACGACTTTGGAGTACTTTGCCACTACTTTGCAACTACATTGCCGTACTTTGCCACTACTTTGCAGTACTTTACCAATACTTTGAAGTACTTTGCCACTATTTTGTCGTACTTTGCCACTACTTTGCATTACTTTGCCACTACTTTGCATTACTTTGCCACTACTTTGGAATACATTACCGTACTTTGCCACTATTTGCAGTACTTTGCCTCTACTTTGCAGTACTTTGCCTCTACTTGCCATACTTTCCACTACTTTGCCGTACTTTGCCACTACTTTGTTGTACTTTGCCACTACTTTGCCGTAGTTTGCCACTACTTTGCTCTATTTTGCTTCTACTTTGAAGTACTTTGCCGTACTTTGCCACTACTTTGCATTACTTTGCCACCACTTTGCATTACTTTGCCACTACTTTGGCGTACATTGCCGTTCTTTGCACTACTTTGAAGTACTCTGCCACTACTTTGCAGTACTTTGCCGTACTTTGCTACTACTTTGCAGTACTTTGCCACTACTTTGCAGTAATTTGCCACTACTTTGCAGTACTTTGCCACAACTTGCCGTACTTTCCACTACTTTGCCGTACTTTGCCACTACTTTGCAGTGCTTTGCCACTACATTGCCATGATTTGCCAATACTTTGCAGTACTTTGCCACTACTTTGCCGTAGTTTGCCACTATTTTGCACTACTTTGCCACTACTTTGCCGTAGTTTGCCACTACTTTGCAGTATTTTGCCACTACTTTGCATTACTTTGCCACTACTTTGCAGTAATTTGCCACTACTTTGCAGTACTTTACCACTACTTGTCGTACTTTCCACTACTTTGCCGTACTTTGCCACTACTTTGCAGTGCTTTGCCACTACTTTGCCATGATTTGCCACTACTTTGAAGTACTTTGCCACTACTTTGCCGTAGTTTGCCACTACTTTGCATTACTTTGCCACTACTTTGCATTACTTTGCCACTATTTTAGAGTACATTACCGTGCTTTGCCACTACTTTGCAGTACTTTGCCACTTCTTTGCCGTAGTTTGCCACTACTTTCCACTACTTTGCCACTACTTTGCCGTACTTTGCCACTACTTTGTCGTACTTTGCCACTACTTTGCAGTACTTTGCCACTACCATGCAGCACTTTGCCACTACTTTGCATTACTTTGCCACTACTTTGCACTACTTTGCCACTACTTTGCATTACTTTGCCACTACTTTGGAGTACATTACCGTACTTTGCCACTACTTTGCAGTACTTTGCCTCTACTTTCCATACTTTCCACTACTTAGCCGTACTTTGCAACTACTTTGCAGTACTTTGCCACTACTTTGCCGTGTTTTGCCACTACTTTGTTGTACTTTGCCACTACTTAGCCGTAGTTTGCCACTACTTTCCTCTTCTTTGCATCTACTTTGCCTTACTTTGCCACTACTTTGTCGTACTTTGCCACTACTTTGCATTACTTTGCCACCACTGTGCATTACTTTGCCACTACTTTGGCGTACATTGCCGTTCTTTGCCATTCTTTGCCGTTCTTTGCACTACTTTGAAGTACTTTGCCTCTATTTGCAGTATTTTGCCGTACTTTGCCACTACTTTGCAGTACTTTGCCACTACTTTGCAGTACTTTGCCACTACTTTGCAGTACTTTGCCACTACTTTGCAGTGCTTTGCCACTACTTTGCCATGCTTTGCCACTACTTTGCAGTACTTTGCCACTACTTTGCCGTAGTTTGTCACTACTTTGCCGTAGTTTGCACTACTTTGCAGTACTTTGCCACTTCTTTGCAGTACTTTGACACTACTTTGCCCTACTTTGCCACTACTTTGCAGTACTTTGTCACTACTTTGCCACTACTTTGAAGTACTTTGCCACTACTTTGCTGTGCTTTGCCACTACTTTGCTGTACTTTACCACTACTTTGAAGTACTTTGCCACTACTTTGCCGTTTACCACTACTTTGAAGTACTTTGTCACTACTTTGCCACTAATTTGCAGTACTTTGCCACTACTTCGGAGTACATTGCCGTACTTTGCCACTACTTTGCAGTACTTTGACAATACTTTGAAGTACTTTGCCGTAATTTGCCACTACTTTGCCACTACTTTGCCGTACTTTGCCACTACTTTGTCGTACTTTGCCACTACTTTGCAGTACTTTGCCACTACCATGCAGTACTTTGTCACTACTTTGCATTACTTTGCCACTACTTTGCACTACTTTGCCACTACTTTGCATCACTTTGCCACTACTTTGGAGTACATTACCGTACTTTGCCACTACTTTGCAGTACTTTGCCACTACTTTGCAGTGCTTTGCCACTACTTTGCCATGCTTTGCCACTACTTTGCAGTAATTTGCCACTACTTTGCCGTAGTTTGTCACTACTTTGCCGTAGTTTGCACTACTTTGCAGTACTTTGCCACTTCTTTGCAGTACTTTGACACTACTTTGCCCTACTTTGCCACTACTTTGCAGTACTTTGTCACTACTTTGCCACTACTTTGATGTACTTTGCCACTACTTTGCTTTACTTTGCCACTACTTTGCATTACTTTGCCACTACTTTGGAATACATTACCGTACTTTGCCACTACTTTGCAGTACTTTGCCACTACTTTAAAGTACTCGCACTACTTTGCAGTACTTTGCCTCTACTTGCCATACTTTCCACTACTTTGCCGTACTTTGCCACTACATTACCGTACTTTGCCACTACTTTGTAGTACTTTGCCTCTACTTTCCATACTTTCCACTACTTTGCCGTACTTTGCCACTACTTTGTCGTACTTTGCCACTACTTTGCTGTACTTTGCCACTACTTTGCCGTACTTTACCACGACTTTGGAGTACTTTGCCACTACTTTGCAACTACATTGCCGTACTTTGCCACTACTTTGCAGTACTTTACCAATACTTTGAAGTACTTTGCCACTATTTTGTCGTACTTTGCCACTACTTTGCATTACTTTGCCACTACTTTGCATTACTTTGCCACTACTTTGGAATACATTACCGTACTTTGCCACTATTTGCAGTACTTTGCCTCTACTTTGCCGTACTTTGCCTCTACTTGCCATACTTTCCACTACTTTGCCGTACTTTGCCACTACTTTGTTGTACTTTGCCACTACTTTGCCGTAGTTTGCCACTACTTTGCTCTATTTTGCTTCTACTTTGAAGTACTTTGCCGTACTTTGCCACTACTTTGCATTACTTTGCCACCACTTTGCATTACTTTGCCACTACTTTGGCGTACATTGCCGTTCTTTGCACTACTTTGAAGTACTCTGCCACTACTTTGCAGTACTTTGCCGTACTTTGCTACTACTTTGCAGTACTTTGCCACTACTTTGCAGTAATTTGCCACTACTTTGCAGTACTTTGCCACAACTTGCCGTACTTTCCACTACTTTGCCGTACTTTGCCACTACTTTGCAGTGCTTTGCCACTACATTGCCATGATTTGCCAATACTTTGCAGTACTTTGCCACTACTTTGCCGTAGTTTGCCACTATTTTGCACTACTTTGCCACTACTTTGCCGTAGTTTGCCACTACTTTGCAGTATTTTGCCACTACTTTGCATTACTTTGCCACTACTTTGCAGTAATTTGCCACTACTTTGCAGTACTTTACCACTACTTGTCGTACTTTCCACTACTTTGCCGTACTTTGCCACTACTTTGCAGTGCTTTGCCACTACTTTGCCATGATTTGCCACTACTTTGAAGTACTTTGCCACTACTTTGCCGTAGTTTGCCACTACTTTGCATTACTTTGCCACTACTTTGCATTACTTTGCCACTATTTTAGAGTACATTACCGTGCTTTGCCACTACTTTGCAGTACTTTGCCACTTCTTTGCCGTAGTTTGCCACTACTTTCCACTACTTTGCCACTACTTTGCCGTACTTTGCCACTACTTTGTCGTACTTTGCCACTACTTTGCAGTACTTTGCCACTACCATGCAGCACTTTGCCACTACTTTGCATTACTTTGCCACTACTTTGCACTACTTTGCCACTACTTTGCATCACTTTGCCACTACTTTGGAGTACATTACCGTACTTTGCCACTACTTTGCAGTACTTTGCCTCTACTTTCCATACTTTCCACTACTTAGCCGTACTTTGCAACTACTTTGCAGTACTTTGCCACTACTTTGCCGTGTTTTGCCACTACTTTGTTGTACTTTGCCACTACTTAGCCGTAGTTTGCCACTACTTTCCTCTTCTTTGCATCTACTTTGCCTTACTTTGCCACTACTTTGTCGTACTTTGCCACTACTTTGCATTACTTTGCCACCACTGTGCATTACTTTGCCACTACTTTGGCGTACATTGCCGTTCTTTGCCATTCTTTGCCGTTCTTTGCACTACTTTGAAGTACTTTGCCTCTATTTGCAGTATTTTGCCGTACTTTGCCACTACTTTGCAGTACTTTGCCACTACTTTGCAGTACTTTGCCACTACTTTGCAGTACTTTGCCACTACTTTGCAGTGCTTTGCCACTACTTTGCCATGCTTTGCCACTACTTTGCAGTACTTTGCCACTACTTTGCCGTAGTTTGTCACTACTTTGCCGTAGTTTGCACTACTTTGCAGTACTTTGCCACTTCTTTGCAGTACTTTGACACTACTTTGCCCTACTTTGCCACTACTTTGCAGTACTTTGTCACTACTTTGCCACTACTTTGAAGTACTTTGCCACTACTTTGCTGTGCTTTGCCACTACTTTGCTGTACTTTACCACTACTTTGAAGTACTTTGCCACTACTTTGCCGTTTACCACTACTTTGAAGTACTTTGCCACTACTTTGCCACTAATTTGCAGTACTTTGCCACTACTTCGGAGTACATTGCCGTACTTTGCCACTACTTTGCAGTACTTTGACAATACTTTGAAGTACTTTGCCGTAATTTGCCACTACTTTGCCACTACTTTGCCGTACTTTGCCACTACTTTGTCGTACTTTGCCACTACTTTGCAGTACTTTGCCACTACCATGCAGTACTTTGCCACTACTTTGCATTACTTTGCCACTACTTTGCACTACTTTGCCACTACTTTGCATCACTTTGCCACTACTTTGGAGTACATTACCGTACTTTGCCACTACTTTGCAGTACTTTGCCACTACTTTGCAGTGCTTTGCCACTACTTTGCCATGCTTTGCCACTACTTTGCAGTAATTTGCCACTACTTTGCCGTAGTTTGTCACTACTTTGCCGTAGTTTGCACTACTTTGCAGTACTTTGCCACTTCTTTGCAGTACTTTGACACTACTTTGCCCTACTTTGCCACTACTTTGCAGTACTTTGTCACTACTTTGCCACTACTTTGATGTACTTTGCCACTACTTTGCTGTGCTTTGCCACTATTTTGCTGTACTTTACCACTACTTTGAAGTACTTTGCCACTACTTTGCCGTTTACCACTACTTTGAAGTACTTTGTCACTACTTTGCCGCTAATTTGCAGTACTTTGCCACTACTTCGGAGTACATTGCCGTACTTTGCCATTCTTTGCCGTTCTTTGCACTACTTTGAAGTACTTTGCCACTATTTGCAGTATTTTGCCGTACTTTGCCACTACTTTGCAGTACTTTGCCACTACTTTGCAGTACTTTGCCACTACTTTGCAGTACTTTGCCACTACTTTGCAGTGCTTTGCCACTACTTTGCCATGCTTTGCCACTACTTTGCAGTACTTTGCCACTACTTTGCCGTAGTTTGTCACTACTTTGCCGTAGTTTGCCACTACTTTGCAGTACTTTGCCACTTCTTTGCAGTACTTTGACACTACTTTGCCCTACTTTGCCACTACTTTGCAGTACTTTGTCACTACTTTGCCACTAATTTGCAGTACTTTGCCACTACTTCGGAGTACATTGCCGTACTTTGCCACTACTTTGCAGTACTTTGACAATACTTTGTCGTACTTTGCCACTACTTTGCAGTACTTTGCCACTACCATGCAGTACTTTGCCACTACTTTGCATTACTTTGCCACTACTTTGCACTACTTTGCCACTACTTTGCATCACTTTGCCACTACTTTGGAGTACATTACCGTACTTTGCCACTACTTTGCAGTACTTTGCCACTACTTTGCAGTGCTTTGCCACTACTTTGCCATGCTTTGCCACTACTTTGCAGTACTTTGCCACTACTTTGCCGTAGTTTGTCACTACTTTGCCGTAGTTTGCACTACTTTGCAGTACTTTGCCACTTCTTTGCAGTACTTTGACACTACTTTGCTTTACTTTGCCACTACTTTGCAGTACTTTGTCACTACTTTGCCACTACTTTGATGTACTTTGCCACTACTTTGCTGTGCTTTGCCACTACTTTGCTGTACTTTACCACTACTTTGAAGTACTTTGCCACTACTTTGCCGTTTACCACTACTTTGAAGTACTTTGTCACTACTTTGCCACTAATTTGCAGTACTTTGCCACTACTTCGGAGTACATTGCCGTACTTTTCCACTACTTTGCAGTACTTTCACAATACTTTGAAGTACTTTGCCGTAATTTGCCACTACTTTGCCACTACTTTGCCGTACTTTGCCACTACTTTGTCGTACTTTGCCACTACTTTGCAGTACTTTGCCACTACCATGCAGTACTTTGCCACTACTTTGCATTACTTTCCACTACTTTGCACTACTTTGCCACTACTTTGCATCACTTTGCCACTACTTTGGAGTACATTACCGTACTTTGCCACTACTTTGCAGTACTTTGCCACTACTTTGCAGTGCTTTGCCACTACTTTGCCATGCTTTGCCACTACTTTGCAGTACTTTGCCACTACTTTGCCGTAGTTTGTCACTACTTTGCCGTAGTTTGCACTACTTTGCAGTACTTTGCCACTTCTTTGCAGTACTTTGACACTACTTTGCCCTACTTTGCCACTACTTTGCAGTACTTTGTCACTACTTTGCCACTACTTTGCATTACTTTGCCACTACTTTGCACTACTTTGCCACTACTTTGCATCACTTTGCCACTACTTTGGAGTACATTACCGTACTTTGCCACTACTTTGCAGTACTTTGCCTCTACTTTCCATACTTTCCACTACTTTGCCGTACTTTGCAACTACTTTGCAGTACTTTGCCACTACTCTGCCGTGTTTTGCCACTGCTTTGCAGTACTTTGCCACTACTTTCCTCTTCTTTGCATCTACTTTGCCTTACTTTGCCACTACTTTGTCGTACTTTGCCACTACTTTGCATTACTTTGCCACCACTGTGCATTACTTTGACACTACTTTGGCGTACATTGCCGTTCTTTGCCATTCTTTGCCGTTCTTTGCACTACTTTGAAGTACTTTGCCACTATTTGCAGTATTTTGCCGTACTTTGCCACTACTTTGCAGTACTTTGCCACTACTTTGCAGTACTTTGCCACTACTTTGCAGTGCTTTGCCACTACTTTGCCATGCTTTGCCACTACTTTGCAGTACTTTGCCACTACTTTGCCGTAGTTTGTCACTACTTTGCCGTAGTTTGCCACTACTTTGCAGTACTTTGCCACTTCTTTGCAGTACTTTGACACTACTTTGCCCTACTTTGTCACTACTTTGCCGTAGTTTGCACTACTTTGCAGTACTTTGCCACTTCTTTGCAGTACTTTGACACTACTTTGCCCTACTTTGCCACTACTTTGCAGTACTTTGTCACTACTTTGCCACTACTTTGATGTACTTTGCCACTACTTTGCTGTGCTTTGCCACTACTTTGCTGTACTTTACCACTACTTTGAAGTACTTTGCCACTACTTTGCCGTTTACCACTCCTTTGAAGTACTTTGTCACTACTTTGCCACTAATTTGCAGTACTTTGCCACTACTTCGGAGTACATTGCCGTACTTTGCCACTACTTTGCAGTACTTTCACAATACTTTGAAGTACTTTGCCGTAATTTGCCACTACTTTGCCACTACTTTGCCGTACTTTGCCACTACTTTGTCGTACTTTGCCACTACTTTGCAGTACTTTGCCACTACCATGCAGTACTTTGCCACTACTTTGCATTACTTTCCACTACTTTGCACTACTTTGCCACTACTTTGCATCACTTTGCCACTACTTTGGAGTACATTACCGTACTTTGCCACTACTTTGCAGTACTTTGCCACTACTTTGCAGTGCTTTGCCACTACTTTGCCATGCTTTGCCACTACTTTGCAGTACTTTGCCACTACTTTGCCGTAGTTTGTCACTACTTTGCCGTAGTTTGCACTACTTTGCAGTACTTTGCCACTTCTTTGCAGTACTTTGACACTACTTTGCCCTACTTTGCCACTACTTTGCAGTACTTTGTCACTACTTTGCCACTACTTTGCATTACTTTGCCACTACTTTGCACTACTTTGCCACTACTTTGCATCACTTTGCCACTACTTTGGAGTACATTACCGTACTTTGCCACTACTTTGCAGTACTTTGCCTCTACTTTCCATACTTTCCACTACTTTGCCGTACTTTGCAACTACTTTGCAGTACTTTGCCACTACTCTGCCGTGTTTTGCCACTGCTTTGCAGTACTTTGCCACTACTTTCCTCTTCTTTGCATCTACTTTGCCTTACTTTGCCACTACTTTGTCGTACTTTGCCACTACTTTGCATTACTTTGCCACCACTGTGCATTACTTTGACACTACTTTGGCGTACATTGCCGTTCTTTGCCATTCTTTGCCGTTCTTTGCACTACTTTGAAGTACTTTGCCACTATTTGCAGTATTTTGCCGTACTTTGCCACTACTTTGCAGTACTTTGCCACTACTTTGCAGTACTTTGCCACTACTTTGCAGTACTTTGCCACTACTTTGCAGTGCTTTGCCACTACTTTGCCATGCTTTGCCACTACTTTGCAGTACTTTGCCACTACTTTGCCGTAGTTTGTCACTACTTTGCCGTAGTTTGCCACTACTTTGCAGTACTTTGCCACTTCTTTGCAGTACTTTGACACTACTTTGCCCTACTTTGCCACTACTTTGCAGTACTTTGTCACTACTTTGCCACTACTTTGAAGTACTTTGCCACTACTTTGCTGTGCTTTGCCACTACTTTGCTGTACTTTACCACTACTTTGAAGTACTTTGCCTCTACTTTGCCGTTTACCACTACTTTGAAGTACTTTGTCACTACTTTGCCACTAATTTGCAGTACTTTGCCACTAATTTGGAATACATTGCCGTACTTTGCCACTACTTTGCAGTACTTTGACAATACTTTGAAGTACTTTGCCGTAATTTGCCACTGCTTTGCCACTACTTTGCAGTACTTTGCCACTACTTGCCATACTTTCCACTACTTTGCCGTACTTTGCAACTACTTTGCAGTACTTTGCCACTACTTTGCCGTGCTTTGCCACTACTTTGGAGTGCTTTGCCACTTGTTTGCCGTAGTTTGCCACTACTTTGCACTACTTTTCCACTAATTTGCCGTACTTTGCCACTACTTTGTCGTACTTTGCCACTACTTTGCTGTACTTTGCCACTACTTTGCCGTACTTTACCACGACTTTGGAGTACTTTGCCACTACTTTGCAACTACATTGCCGTACTTTGACACTACTTTGCAGTACTTTACCAATACTTTGAAGTACTTTGCCACTACTTTGTCGTACTTTGCCACTACTTTGCATTACTTTGCCACTACTTTGCATTACTTTGCCACTACTTTGAAATACATTACCGTACTTTGCCACTACTTTGCAGTACTTTGCCACGACTTTGCAGTACTTTGCCACTACTTTGCAGTACTTTGCCTCTACTTGCCATACTTTCCACTACTTTGCCGTACTTTGCCACTACTTTGCAGTACTTTGCCACTACTTTGCCGTGCTTTGCCACTACTTTGTTGTACTTTTCCACTACTTTGCCGTAGTTTGCCACTACTTTGCTCTACTTTGCTTCTATTTTGCCGTACTTTGCCGTACTTTGCCACTACTTTGCAGTACTTTGCCACTACTTTGCAGTAATTTGCCACTACTTTGCAGGACTTTGCCACTACTTGCCGTACTTTCAACTACTTTGCCGTACTTTGCCACTACTTTGCAGTGCTTTGCCACTACTTTGCCATGATTTGCCACTACTTTGCAGTACTTTGCCTCTACTTTGCCGTAGTTTGCCACTACTTTGCACTACTTTGCCACTACTTTGCCGTAGTTTGCCACTACTTTGCAGTACTTTGCATTACTTTGCCACTACTTTGCATTACTTTGCCACTATTTTGGATTACATTACCGTACTTTGCCACTACTTTGCAGTACTTTGCCACTTCTTTAAAGTACTCACACTACTTTGCAGTACTTTGCCACTTCTTTGCCGTAGTTTGCCACTACTTTGCTCTACTTTGCCGTACTTTGCCACTACTTTGTCGTACTTTGCCACTACTTTGCTGTACTTTGCCACTACTTTGCCGTACTTTACCACGACTTTGCAGTACTTTGCCACTACTTTGCAACTAATTTGCAGTACCTCGCCACTACTTTGGAGTACATTGCCACTACTTTGTCGTACTTTGCCACTACTTTGCAGTGCTTTGCCACTACTTTGCCATGATTTGCCACTACTTTGCAGTACTTTGCCACTACTTTGCCGTAGTTTGCCACTACTTTTCACTACTTTGCCACTACTTTGCCGTAGTTTGCCACTACTTTGCAGTATTTTGCCACTACTTTGCATTACTTTGCCACTACTTTGCATTACTTTGCCACTATTTTAGAGTACATTACCGTGCTTTGCCACTACTTTGCAGTACTTTGCCACTTCTTTGCCGTAGTTTGCCACTACTTTGCACTACTTTGCCACTACTTTGCCGTACTTTGCCACTACTTTGTCGTACTTTGCCACTACTTTGCAGTACTTTGTCACTACCATGCAGTACTTTGCCACTACTTTGCATTACTTTGCCACTACTTTGCACTACTTTGCCACTACTTTGCATCACTTTGCCACTACTTTGCATTACTTTGCCACTACTTTAAAGTACTTTGCCACTACTTTAAAGTACTTTGCCACTACTTTAAAGTACTCGCACTACTTTACAGTACTTTGCCACTACTTTGCAGTACTTTGCCTCTACTTGCCATACTTTCCACTACTTTGCCGTACTTTGCCACTACTTTGCAGTACTTTGCCAATACTTTGCCGTGCTTTGCCACTACTTTGTTGTACTTTGCCACTACTTTGCCGTACTTTGCCACTACTTTGCATTACTTTGCCACCACTTTGCATTACTTTGCCACTACTTTGGCGTACATTGCCGTTCTTTGCACTACTTTGAAGTACTTTGCCACTACTTTGCAGTACTTTGCCGTACTTTGCCACTAATTTGCAGTACTTTGCCACTACTTTGCAGTAATTTGCCACTACTTTGCAGTACTTTGCCACTACTTGTCGTACTTTCCACTACTTTGCAGTACTTTGCCACTTCTTTGCCGTAGTTTGCCACTACTTTGCACTACTTTGCCACTACTTTGCCGTACTTTGCCACTACTTTGTCGTACTTTGCCACTACTTTGCAGTACTTTGCCACTATTTTGCAGTACTTTGCCACTACTTTGCAATACTTTGCCACTACTTTGCATTACTTTGCCACTACTTTGCATTACTTTGCCACTACTTTGCCATACTTTGCCACTACTTTGCAGTACTTTGCCACTACTTTGCCGTGCTATGCCACTACTTTGTTGTACTTTGCCACTACTTTGCCGTACTTTGCCACTACTTTGCATTACTTTGCCACCACTTTGCATTACTTTGCCACTACTTTGGCGTACATTGCCGTTCTTTGCACTACTTTGAAGTACTTTGCCACTACTTTGCAGTACTTTGCCGTACTTTGCCACTAATTTGCAGTACTTTGCCACTACTTTGCAGTAATTTGCCACTACTTTGCAGTACTTTGCCACTACTTGTCGTACTTTCCACTACTTTGCCGTACTTTGCCACTACTTTGCAGTGCTTTGCCACTACTTTGCCATGATTTGCCACTACTTTGCACTACTTTGCCGTAGTTTGCAACTACTTTGCACTACTTTGCCACTACTTTGCCGTAGTTTGCCACTACTTTGCAGTACTTTGCCACTACTTTGCATTACTTTGCCACTACTTTGCATTACTTTGCCACTATTTTAGAATACATTACCGTGCTTTGCCACTACTTTGCAGTACTTTGCCACTTCTTTGCCGTAGTTTGCCACTACTTTCCACTACTTTGCCACTACTTTGCCGTACTTTGCCACTACTTTGTCTTACTTTGCCACTACTTTGCAGTACTTTGCCACTACTTTGCAGTACTTTGCCACTACTTTGCATTACTTTGCCACTACTTTGCATTACTTTGCCACTACTTTGCATTACTTTGCCACTACTTTGGAGTACATTACCGTACTTTGCCACTACTTTGCAGTACTTTGCCTCTACTTTCCATACTTTCCACTACTTTGCCGTACTTTGCAACTACTTTGCAGTACTTTGCCACTACTTTGCCGTGTTTTGCCACTACTTTGTTGTACTTTGCCACTACTTAGCCGTAGTTTGCCACTACTTTGCTCTACTTTGCATCTACTTTGCCTTACTTTGCCACTACTTTGTCGTACTTTGCCACTACTTTGCATTACTTTGCCACCACTGTGCATTACTTTGCCACTACTTTGGCGTACATTGCCGTGCTTTGCCACTACTTTGCAGTACTTTGCCACTTCTTTGCCGTAGTTTGCCACTACTTTGCACTACTTTGCCACTACTTTGCCGTACTTTGCCACTACTTTGTCGTACTTTGCCACTACTTTGCAGTACTTTGCCACTACCATGCAGTACTTTGCCACTACTTTGCATTACTTTGCCACTACTTTGCACTACTTTGCCACTACTTTGCATCACTTTGCCACTACTTTGCATTACTTCGCCACTACTTTAAAGTACTTTGCCACTATTTTAAAGTACTTTGCCACTACTTTAAAGTACTCGCACTACTTTACAGTACTTTGCCACTACTTTGCAGTACTTTGCCTCTACTTGCCATACTTTCCACTACTTTGCCGTACTTTGCCACTACTTTGCAGTACTTTGCCACTACTTTGCCGTGCTTTGCCACTACTTTGTTGTACTTTGCCACTACTTTGCCGTACTTTGCCACTACTTTGCATTACTTTGCCACCACTTTGCATTACTTTGCCACTACTTTGGCGTACATTGCCGCTCTTTGCACTACTTTGAAGTACTTTGCCACTACTTTGCAGTACTTTGCAGTACTTTGCCACTAATTTGCAGTACTTTGCCACTACTTTGCAGTAATTTGCCACTACTTTGCAGTACTTTGCCACTACTTGTCGTACTTTCCACTACTTTGCAGTACTTTGCCACTTCTTTGCCGTAGTTTGCCACTACTTTGCACTACTTTGCCAATACTTTGCCGTACTTTGCCACTACTTTGTCGTACTTTGCCACTACTTTGCAGTACTTTGCCACTATTTTGCAGTACTTTGCCACTACTTTGCATTACTTTGCCACTACTTTGCATTACTTTGCCACTACTTTGCATTACTTTGCCACTACTTTGCCGTACTTTGCCACTACTTTGCAGTACTTTGCCACTACTTTGCCGTGCTTTGCCACTACTTTGTTGTACTTTGCCACTACTTTGCCGTACTTTGCCACTTCTTTGCATTACTTTGCCACCACTTTGCATTACTTTGCCACTACTTTGGCGTACATTGCCGTTCTTTGCACTACTATGAAGTACTTTGCCACTACTTTGCAGTACTTTGCCGTACTTTGCCACTAATTTGCAGTACTTTGCCACTACTTTGCAGTAATTTGCCACTACTTTGCAGTACTTTGCCACTACTTGTCGTACTTTCCACTACTTTGCCGTACTTTGCCACTACTTTGCAGTGCTTTGCCACTACTTTGCCATGATTTGCCACTACTTTGCACTACTTTGCCGTAGTTTGCCACTACTTTGCACTACTTTGCCACTACTTTGCCGTAGTTTGCCACTACTTTGCAGTACTTTGCCACTACTTTGCATTACTTTGCCACTACTTTGCATTACTTTGCCACTATTTTAGAATACATTACCGTGCTTTGCCACTACTTTGCAGTACTTTGCCACTTCTTTGCCGTAGTTTGCCACTACTTTCCACTACTTTGCCACTACTTTGCCGTACTTTGCCACTACTTTGTCTTACTTTGCCACTACTTTGCAGTCCTTTGCCACTACTTTGCAGTACTTTGCCACTACTTTGCATTACTTTGCCACTACTTTGCATTACTTTGCCACTACTTTGCATTACTTTGCCACTACTTTGGAGTACATTAACCGTACTTTGCCACTACTTTGCAGTACTTTGCCTCTACTTTCCATACTTTCCACTACTTTGCCGTACTTTGCAACTACTTTGCAGTACTTTGCCACTACTTTTGCCGTGTTTTGCCACTACTTTGTTGTACTTTGCCACTACTTAGCCGTAGTTTGCCACTACTTTGCTCTACTTTGCATCTACTTTGCCTTACTTTGCCACTACTTTGTCGTACTTTGCCACTACTTTGCATTACTTTGCCACCACTGTGCATTACTTCGCCACTACTTTGGCGTACATTGCCGTTCTTTGCCATTCTTTGCCGTTCTTTGCACTACTTTGAAGTACTTTGCCACTATTTGCAGTATTTTTGCCGTACTTTGCCACTACTTTGCAGTACTTTGCCACTACTTTGCAGTACTTTGCCACTACTTTGCAGTACTTTGCCACTACTTTGCAGTGCTTTGCCACTACTTTGCCATGCTTTACCACTACTTTGCAGTACTTTGCCACTACATTGCCGTAGTTTGCCACTACTTTGCCGTAGTTTGCCACTACTTTGCAGTACTTTGCCACTTCTTTGCAGTACTTTGACACTACTTTGCCCTACTTTGCCACTACTTTGCAGTACTTTGTCACTACTTTGCTACTACTTTGAAGTACTTTGCCACTACTTTGCTGTGCTTTGCCACTACTTTGCTGTACTTTACCACTACTTTGAAGTACTTTGCCACTACTTTGCCGTTTACCACTACTTTGAAGTACTTTGTCACTACTTTGCCACTAATTTGCAGTACTTTGCCACTACTTTGGAATACATTGCCGTACTTTGCCACTACTTTCAGTAGTTTGACAATAATTTGAAGTACTTTGCCGTAATTTGCCACTGCTTTGCCACTACTTTGCAGTACTTTGCCACTATTTGCCATACTTTCCACTACTTTGCCGTACATTGCAACTACTTTACTGTACTTTGCCACTACTTTGTCGTACTTTGCCACTACTTTGCAGTACTTTGCCACTATTTTTGCAGTACTTTGCCACTACTTTGCATTACTTTGCCACTACTTTGCATTACTTTGCCACTACTTTGCATTACTTTGCCACTACTTTGCCGTACTTTGCCACTACTTTGCAGTACTTTGCCACTACTTTGCCGTGCTTTGCCACTACTTTGTTGTACTTTGCCACTACTTTGCCGTACTTTGCCACTTCTTTGCATTACTTTGCCACCACTTTGCATTACTTTGCCACTACTTTGGCGTACATTGCCGTTCTTTGCACTACTTTGAAGTACTTTGCCACTACTTTGCAGTACTTTGCCGTACTTTGCCACTAATTTGCAGTACTTTGCCACTACTTTGCAGTAATTTGCCACTACTTTGCAGTACTTTGCCACTACTTGTCGTACTTTCCACTACTTTTGCCGTACTTTGCCACTACTTTGCAGTGCTTTGCCACTACTTTGCCATGATTTGCCACTACTTTGCACTACTTTGCCGTAGTTTGCCACTACTTTGCACTACTTTGCCACTACTTTGCCGTAGTTTGCCACTACTTTGCAGTACTTTGCCACTACTTTGCAGTACTTTGCCACTACTTTGCATTACTTTGCCACTATTTTAGAATACATTACCGTGCTTTGCCACTACTTTGCAGTACTTTGCCACTTCTTTGCCGTAGTTTGCCACTACTTTTCCACTACTTTGCCACTACTTTGCCGTACTTTGCCACTACTTTGTCTTACTTTGCCACTACTTTGCAGTCCTTTGCCACTACTTTGTAGTACTTTGCCACTACTTTGCATTACTTTGCCACTACTTTGCATTACTTTGCCACTACTTTGCATTACTTTGCCACTACTTTGGAGTACATTACCGTACTTTGCCCACTACTTTGCAGTACTTTGCCTCTACTTTCCATACTTTCCACTACTTTGCCGTACTTTGCAACTACTTTGCAGTACTTTGCCACTACTTTGCCGTGTTTTGCCACTACTTTGTTGTACTTTGCCACTACTTAACCGTAGTTTGCCACTACTTTGCTCTACTTTGCATCTACTTTGCCTTACTTTGCCACTACTTTGTCGTACTTTGCCACTACTTTGGCATTACTTTGCCACCACTGTGCATTACTTCGCCACTACTTTGGCGTACATTGCCGTTCTTTGCCATTCTTTGCCGTTCTTTGCACTACTTTGAAGTACTTTGCCACTATTTGCAGTATTTTGCCGTACTTTGCCACTACTTTGCAGTACTTTGCCACTACTTTGCAGTACTTTGCCACTACTTTGCAGTACTTTGCCACTACTTTGCAGTGCTTTGCCACTACTTTGCCATGCTTTACCACTACTTTGCAGTACTTTGTCACTACTTTGCTACTACTTTGAAGTACTTTGCCACTACTTTGCTGTGCTTTGCCACTACTTTGCTGTACTTTACCACTACTTTGAAGTACTTTGCCACTACTTTGCCGTTTACCACTACTTTGAAGTACTTTGTCACTACTTTGCCACTAATTTGCAGTACTTTGCCACTACTTTGGAATACATTGCCGTACTTTGCCACTACTTTCAGTAGTTTGACAATACTTTGAAGTACTTTGCCGTAATTTGCCACTGCTTTGCCACTACTTTGCAGTACTTTGCCACTATTTGCCATACTTTCCACTACTTTGCCGTACATTGCAACTACTTTACTGTACTTTGCCACTACTTTGCCGTGCTTTGCCACTACTTTGCAGTGCTTTGCCACTTCTTTGCCGTACTTTACCACGACTTTGGAGTACTTTGCCACTAATTTGCCGTACTTTGCTACTACTTTGTCGTACTTTGCCACTACTTTGCTGTACTTTGCCACTACTTTGCAGTACTTTACCAATACTTTGAAGTACTTTGCCACTACTTTGTCGTACTTTGCACACTACTTTGCATTACTTTGCCACTACTTTGCATTACTTTGCCACTACTTTGAAATACATTACCGTACTTTGCCACTACTTTGCAGTACTTTGCCACTACTTTAAAGTACTCGCACTACTTTGCAGTACTTTGCCACTACTTTGCAGTACTTTGCCTCTACTTTGCCATACTTTCGACTACTTTGCCGTACTTTGCCACTACTTTGCAGTACTTTGCCACTACTTTGCCGTGCTTTGCCACTATTTTGTTGTACTTTGCCACTACTTTGCCGTAGTTTGCCACTACTTTGCTCTACTTTGCTTCTATTTTGCCGTACTTTGCCGTACTTTGCCACTACTTTGCAGTACTTTGCCACTACTTTGCAGTAATTTGCCACTACTTTGCAGTACTTTGCAGTACTTTGCCACTACTTGCCGTACTTTCAACTACTTTGCCGTACTTTGCCACTACTTTGCAGTGCTTTGCCACTACTTTGCCATGATTTGCCACTACTTTGCAATACTTTGCCTCTACTTTGCCGTAGTTTGCCACTACTTTGCACTACTTTGCCACTACTTTTGCCGTAGTTTGCCACTACTTTGCAGTACTTTGCATTACTTTGCCACTACTTTGCATTACTTTGCCACTATTTTGGATTACATTACCGTACTTTGCCACTACTTTGCAGTACTTTGCCACTTCTTTGCCGTAGTTTGCCACTACTTTGCTCTACTTTGCCGTACTTTTGCCACTACTTTGTCGTACTTTGCCACTACTTTGCTGTACTTTGCCACTACTTTGCCGTACATTACCACGACTTTGGAGTACTTTGCCACTACTTTGCAACTACATTGCCGTACTTTGACACTACTTTGCAGTACTTTACCAATACTTTGAAGTACTTTGCCACTACTTTGTCGTACTTTGCCACTACTTTGCATTACTTTGCCTCTACTTTGCATTACTTTGCCACTACTTTGAAATACATTACCGTACTTTGCCACTACTTTGCAGTACTTTTGC
The DNA here is from genome assembly GCF_978046115.1 of Saccoglossus kowalevskii. NCBI lineage: Eukaryota > Metazoa > Hemichordata > Enteropneusta > Harrimaniidae > Saccoglossus > Saccoglossus kowalevskii. The sequence goes on from NW_028188647.1 coordinate 115,706, forward strand.
CACTACTTTAAAGTACTCGCACTACTTTGCAGTACTTTGCCACTACTTTGCAGTACTTTGCCTCTACTTGCCATACTTTCCACTACTTTGCCGTACTTTGCCACTACTTTGCAGTACTTTGCCCTACTTTGCCGTGCTTTGCCACTACTTTGTTGTACTTTGCCACTACTTTGCCGTAGTTTGCCACTACTTTGCTCTACTTTGCTTCTATTTTGCCGTACTTTGCCGTACTTTGCCACTACTTTGCAGTACTTTGCCACTACTTTGCAGTAATTTGCCACTACTTTGCAGTACTTTGCCACTACTTGCCGTACTTTCAACTACTTTGCCGTACTTTGCCACTACTTTGCAGTGCTTTGCCACTACTTTGCCATGATTTGCCACTACTTTGCAATACTTTGCCTCTACTTTGCCGTAGTTTGCCACTACTTTGCACTACTTTGCCACTACTTTGCCGTAGTTTGCCACTACTTTGCCGTACTTTACCGCGACTTTGCAGTACTTTGCCACTACTTTGCAACTACTTTGCAGTACCTCGCTACTACTTTGGAGTACATTGCCACTACTTTGTCGTACTTTGCCACTACTTTGTCGTCCTTTGCCACTACTTTGCAGTACTTTGCCACTACTTTGCCGTACTTTGCCACTACTTTGTCGTACTTTGCCACTACTTTGCAGTACTTTGCCACTACTTTGCACTACTTTGCCACTACTTTGCATTACTTTGCCACTACTTTGCATTACTTTGCCACTACTTTGCATTACTTTGGCGTACTTTGCCACTACCTTGCAGTACTTTGCCACTACTTTAAAGTACTCGCACAACTTTGCAGTACTTTGCCACTACTTTGCAGTACTTTGCCACTACTTTGCCGTGCTTTGCCACTACTTTGTTGTACTTTGCTTATACTTTGTCGTACTTTGCCACTACTTTGCATTACTTTGCCACCACTTTGCATTACCTTGCCACTACTTTGGTGTACATTGCCGTTCCTTGCCATACTTTGCACTACTTTGAAGTACTTTGCCACTACTTTGCAGTACTTTGCCGTACTTTGCCACTACTTTGCTGTACTTTGCCACTACTTTGCAGTACTTTGTCACTACTTTGCAGTACTTTGCCACTACTTGCCGTACTTTCCACTACTTTGCCGTACTTTGCCACTACTTTGCAGTGCTTTGCCACTACTTTGCCATGCTTTGCCACTACTTTGCAGTATTTTGCCACTACTTTGCCATAGTTTGCCACTACTTTGCACTACTTTGCCACTACTTTGCCGTAGTTTGCCACTACTTTGCCATTACTTTGCCGTACATTGCCACTAATTTGTCGTACTTTGTCACTACTTTGCAGTACATTGCCACTACTTTGTCGAACTTTGCCACTACTTTGCAGTATTTTGCCCCTACTTTGCAATACTTTGCCGTGCTTTGCCACTAATTTGCCGTACTTTCAATTGCCACTACTTTGCCGTACTTCGCCACTACTTTGCCGTACTTTGCCGCTACTTTGCAGTGCTTTGCCACTACTTTGCCATGCTTCGCCACTAATTTGCATTACTTTGCCGTAGTTTGCCACTACTTTGCCACTACTTTGCTGTAGTTTCCCACTACTTTGCCACTATTTGCAGTACTTTGCCACTACTTTGCAGTACTTTGTCACTACTTTGCCACTACTTTGCCGTGCGTTGCCACTACTTTGCTGTACTTTACCACTACTTTGAAGTACTTTGCCACTACTTTGCAGTACTTTGCCGTACTTTGCCACTACTTTGCAGTACTTTGTCAATACTTTGCAGTACTTTGCCGTACTTTGCCACTACTTTGCCACTACTTTGCAGTACTTTGCCACTACTTGCCGTACTTTCCACTACTTTGCCGTACTTTGCAACTACTTTCCAGTACTTTGCCACTACTTTGCCGTGATTTGCCATTACTTTGCAGTACTTTGCCACTTCTTTGCCGTAGTTTGCCACTACTTTGCACTACTTTGCCACTACTTTGTCATACTTTGCCACTACTTTGCATTACTTTACCACTACTTTGCAGTACTTTGCCACTACTTTGGTGTACATTACCGTACTTTGCCATTACTTTGCAGTACTTTGCCACTACTTTGCAGTACTTTGCCACTACTTTGCCACTACTTTGCCGTGCTTTGCCACTACTTTGTTGTACTTTGCCACTACTTTGCTCTACTTTGCTTCTACTTTGCCGTACTTTGCCACTACTTTGGCGTACTTTGCCACTACTTTGCATTACTTTGCCACCACTTTGCATTACTTTGCCACTACTTTGGCGTCAATTGCCGTACTTTGCCATACTTTGCCGTTCTTTGCACTACTTTGAAGTACTTGGCACTACTTTGCAGTACTTTGCCGTACTTTGCCACTACTTTGCAGTACTTTGCCACTACTTTGCAGTACTTTGCCACTACTTTGCAGTACTTTGCCACTACTTGCCGTACTTTCCACTACTTTGCCGTACTTTGCCACTACTTTGCAGTGCTTTGCCACTACTTTGCCATGCTTTGCCACTACTTTGCCGTAGTTTGCCACTACTTTGCCGTAGTTTGCCACTATGTCGTACGTTGCCACCACTACTTTGCAGTACTTTGCCACTAGTTTGCAGTACTTTGCCACTACTTTGCAGTACTTTGCCACTACTTTGCAGTACTTTCCACTACTTTGGAGTACATTGCCATTCTTTGCCACTACTTTGCCACTACTTTACAGTACTTTGCCACTACTTTGCAGTACATTGCCGTACTTTGCCACTACTTTGCAGTACTTTGCCACTACTTTGCCGTGCTTTGCCACTACGTTGTTGTACTTTGCTTCTACTTTGCCGTACTTTGTCACTACTTTGTCGTACTTTGCCTTCGTCTTTGCATTACTTTGCCACCACTTTGCATTACTTTGCCACTACTTTGGCGTACGTTGCCGTTCTTTGCCATACTTTGCCGTTCTTTTCACTACTTTGAAGTACTTTGCCACTAATTTGCAGTACTTTGTCGTACATTGCCACTACTTTGCAGTTCTTTGCCACTACTTTGCAGTACTTTGACACTACTTTGCCGTACTTTGCCACTACTTTGCAGTACTTTGTCACAACTTTGCCACTACTTTGAAGTACTTTGCCACTACTTTGCCGTGCGTCGCCACTACTTTGCTGTACTTTATCACTACTTTGAAGTACTTTGCCACTACTTTGCCACTACTTTGCAGTACTTTGACAATACTTTGAAGTACTTTGCCGTACTTTGCCACTACTTTGCCACTACTTTACAGTACTTTGCCACTACTTGCCGTTCTTTCCGCTACTTTGCCGTACTTTGCAACTACTTTGTCGTACTTTGCCACTACTTTGCATTACTTTGCCACCACTTTGCATTACTTTGCCACTACTTTGGCGTAAATTGCCGTACTTTGCCATACTTTGCCGTTCTTTGCACTACTTCGAAGTACTTGGCACTACTTTGCAGTACTTTGCTGTACTTTGCCACTACTTTGCATTACTTTGCCACCACTTTGCATTACTTTGCCACTACTTTGGCGTAAATTGCCGTACTTTCCACTGCTTTGCCGTACTTTGCCACTACTTTGCAGTGCTTTGCCACTACTTTGCCATGCTTTGCCACTACTTTGCCGTAGTTTGCCACTACTTTGCACTACTTTGCCACTACTTTGCTGTAGTTTGCCACTACCTTGCTACTACTTTGCCGTACATTGCCACTACTTTGTCGTACTTTGCCACTACTTTGCCGTGCTTTGCCACTACTTTGTTGTACTTTGACACTACTTTGCTCTACTTTGCTTCTACTTTGCCGTACTTTGCCACTACTTTGTCGTACTTTGCCACAACTTTGCATTACTTTGCCACCACTTTGCATTACTTTGCCACTACTTTGGCGTAAATTGCCGTACTTTGCCATACTTTGCCGTTCTTTGCACTACTTTGAAGTAATTGGCACTACTTTGCAGTACTTTGCTGTACTTTGCCACTACTTTGCAGTACTTTGCCACTACTTTGCAGTACTTTGCCACTACTTTGCAGTACTTTGCCACTACTTGCCGTACTTTCCACTACTTTGCCGTACTTTGCCACTACTTTGCAGTGCTTTGCCACTACTTTGCCATGCTTTGCCACTACTTTGCCGTAGTTTGCCACTACTTTGCACTACTTTGCCACTACTTTGCTGTAGTTTGCCACTACCTTGCTACTACTTTGCCGTACATTGCCACTACTTTGTCGTACTTTGCCACTACTTTGCAGTACATTGCCACTACTTTGTCGAACTTTGCCACTACTTTGCAGTATTTTGCCCCTACTTTGCAGTAATTTTCCGTGCTTTGCCACTAATTTGCCGTACTTTCAATTGCCACTACTTTGCCGTACTTCGCCACTACTTTGCCGTAGTTTGCCACTACTTTGCAGGACTTTGCCATCACTTTGCCGTACTTTGCCACTACTTTGTCGTACGTTGCCACCACTACTTTGCAGTACTTTGCCACTAGTTTGCAGTACTTTGCCACTACTTTGCAGTACTTTGCCACTACTTTGCAGTACTTTCCACTACTTTGGAGTACATTGCCATTCTTTGCCACTACTGTGCAGTACTTTGCCACTACTTTACAGTACTTTGCCACTACTTTCCAGTACATTGCCGTACTTTGCCACTACTTTGCAGTACTTTGCCGTACTTTGCCACTACTTTGCAGTACTTTGCCACTACTTTGCCGTGCTTTGCCACTACGTTGTTGTACTTTGCTTCTACTTTGCCGTGCTTTGCCACTTCTTTGCCGTACTTTCAATTGCCACTACTTTGCCGTACTTCGCCACTACTTTGCCGTAGTTTGCCACTACTTTGCAGGACTTTGCCACCACTTTGCCGTACTTTGCCACTAATTTGTCGTACTTTGCCACTACTTTGCATTACTTTGCCACTACTTTGCATTACTTTGCCACTACTTTGCATTACTTTGCCACTACTTTGCATTACTTTGCCACTACTTTGGAGTACATTACCGTACTTTGCCACTACTTTGCAGTACTTTGCCACTACTTTAAAGTACTCGCACTACTTTGCAGTACTTTGCCACTACTTTGCAGTACTTTGCCTCTACTTGCCATACTTTCCACTACTTTGCCGTACTTTGCCACTACTTTGCAGTACTTTGCCACTACTTTGCCGTGCTTTGCCACTACTTTGTTGTACTTTGCTTCTACTTTGTCGTACTTTGCCACTACTTTGCATTACTTTGCCACCACTTTGCATTACTTTGCCACTACTTTGGCGTACATTGCCGTTCTTTGCCATAATTTGCCGTTCTTTGCACTACTTTGAAGTACTTTGCCACTACTTTGCATTACATTGCCGTACTTTGCCACTACTTTGCTGTACTTTGCCACTACTTTGCAGTACTTTGTCACTACTTTGCAGTACTTTGCCACTACTTTGCCATGCTTTGCCACTACTTTGCAGTATTTTGCCACTACTTTGCCGTAGTTTGCCACTACTTTGCACTACTTTGCCACTACTTTGCCGTAGTTTGCCACTACTTTGCCACTACTTTGCCGTACATTGCCACTAATTTGTCGTACTTTGTCACTACTTTGCAGTACATTGCCACTACTTTGTCGAACTTTGCCACTACTTTGCAGTATTTTGCCCCTACTTTGCAATACTTTGCCATGTTTTGCCACTAATTTGCTGTACTTTCAATTGTCACTACTTTGCCGTACTTCGCCACTACTTTGCGTACTTTGCCACTACTTTGCAGTGCTTTGCCACTACTTTGCCATGCTTTGCCACTACTTTGCATTACTTTGCCACTACTTTGCCGTAGTTTGCCACTACTTTGCACTACTTTGCCACTACTTTGCTGTAGTTTCCCACTACTTTGCCACTATTTGCAGTACTTTGCCACTACTTTGCAGTACTTTGACACTACTTTGCCGTACTTTGCCACTACTTTGCAGTACTTTGTCACTACTTTGCCACTACTTTGAAGTACTTTGCCACTACTTTGCCGTGCTTTGCCACTACTTTCCTGTACTTTACCACTACTTTGAAGTACTTTGCCACTACTTTGCCACTACTTTGCAGTACTTTGCTGTACTTTGCCACTACTTTGCAGTACTTTGACAATACTTTGAAGTACTTTGCCGTACTTTGCCACTACTTTGCCACTACTTTGTCACTACTTGCCGTACTTTCCACTACTTTGCCGTACTTTGCAACTACTTTCCAGTACTTTGCCACTACTTTGCCGTGCTTTGCCACTACTTTGCAGTACTTTGCCACTTCTTTGCCGTAGTTTGCCACTACTTTGCAGTACTTTTCCACTACTTTGCCGTACTTTACCACGACTTTGCAACTACATTGCCGTACTTTGACTCTACTTTGCAGTACTTTACCAATACTTTGAAGTACTTTGCCACTACTTTGTCGTACTTTGCCACTACTTTACAGTACTTTGCCACTACTTTCCAGTACATTGCCGTACTTTGCCACTACTTTGCAGTACTTTGCCGTACTTTGCCACTACTTTGCAGTACTTTGCCACTACTTTGCCGTGCTTTGCCACTACGTTGTTGTACTTTGCTTCTACTTTGCCGTACTTTGTCACTACTTTGTCGTACTCTGCCTTCTTCTTTGCATTACTTTGCCCCCACTTTGCATTACTTTGCCACTACTTTGGCGTACATTGCCGTTCTTTGCCATACTTTGCAGTACTTTGCCACTACTTTGCAGTAATTTGCCACTAATTTGCAGTACTTTGCCACTACTTGCCGTACTTTGCACTACTTTGCCGTACTTTGCCACTACTTTGCAGTGCTTTGCCACTACTTTGCCATGCTTTACCACTACTTTGCAGTACTTTACCACTACTTTGCCGCAGTTTGCCTCAACTTTGCCACTACTTAGCCACTACTTTGTCGTACTTTGCCACGACTTTGCAGTACATTCCCACTACTTTGTCGAACTTTGCCACTACTTTGCAGTGTTTTGCCCCTACATTGCAATACTTTGCCGTGCTTTGCCACTAATTTGCCGTACTTTCAATTGCCACCACATTGCCGTACTTTGCCATTACTTTCTCGTACTTTGCCACTACTTTGCATTACTTTGCCACTACTTTGCATTACTTTGCCACCACTTTGCATTACTTTGCCACTACTTTGGCGTAAATTGCTGTACTTTGCCATACTTTGCCGTTCTTTGCACTACTTTGAAGTACTTGGCACTACTTTGCAGTACTTTGCCGTACTTTGCCACTACTTTGCAGTACTTTGCCACTACTTTGCAGTACTTTGCCACTACTTTGCCATGCTTTGCCACTATTTTGCCGTAGTTTGCCAATACTTTGCACAACTTTGCCACTACTTTGCTGTAGTTTGCCACTACCTTGCTACTACTTTGCCGTACATTGCCACTACTTTGTCGTACTTTGCCACTACTTTGCAGTACATTGCCACTACTTTGTCGAACTTTGCCACTACTTTGCAGTATTTTGCCCCTACTTTGCAGTACTTTGCCGTGCTTTGCCTCTAATTTGCCGTACTTTCAATTGCCACTACTTTGCCGTACTTCGCCACTACTTTGCCATAGTTTGCCACTACTTTGTCGAACCTTGCCACTACTTTGCAGTATTTTGCCCCTACTTTGCAGTACTTTGCCGTGCTTTGCCACTAATTTGCCGTACTTTCAATTGCCACTACTTTGCCGTACTTCGCCACTACTTTGCCATAGTTTGCCACTACTTTGCAGGACCTTGCCATCACTTTGTCGTACTTTGCCACTACTTTGTCGTACGTTGCCACCACTACTTTGCAGTACTTTGCCACTAGTTTGCAGTACTTTGCCACTACTTTGCAGTACTTTGCCACTACTTTGCAGTACTTTCCACTACTTTGGAGTACATTGCCATTCTTTGCCACTACTTTGCAGTACTTTGCTACTACTTTACAGTACTTTGCCACTACTTTCCAGTACATTGCCGTACTTTGCCACTACTTTGCAGTACTTTGCCGTACTTTGCCACTACTTTGCCGTGCTTTGCCACTACGTTGTTGTACTTTGCTTCTACTTTGCCATACTTTGTCACTACTTTGTCGTACTTTGCCACCTTCTTTGCATTACTTTGCCACCACTTTGCATTACTTTGCCACTACTTTGGCGTACATTGCCGTTTTTTGCCATACTTTGCCGTTCTTTTCACTACTTTGAAGTAATTTGCCACTACTTTGTCGAACTTTGCCACTACTTTGCAGTATTTTGCCCCTACTTTGCAGTACTTTGCCGTGCTTTGCCTCTAATTTGCCGTACTTTCAATTGCCACTACTTTGCCGTACTTCGCCACTACTTTGCCATAGTTTGCCACTACTTTGTCGAACCTTGCCACTACTTTGCAGTATTTTGCCCCTACTTTGCAGTACTTTGCCGTGCTTTGCCACTAATTTGCCGTACTTTCAATTGCCACTACTTTGCCGTACTTCGCCACTACTTTGCCATAGTTTGCCACTACTTTGCAGGACCTTGCCATCACTTTGTCGTACTTTGCCACTACTTTGTCGTACGTTGCCACCACTACTTTGCAGTACTTTGCCACTAGTTTGCAGTACTTTGCCACTACTTTGCAGTACTTTGCCACTACTTTGCAGTACTTTCCACTACTTTGGAGTACATTGCCATTCTTTGCCACTACTTTGCAGTACTTTGCTACTACTTTACAGTACTTTGCCACTACTTTCCAGTACATTGCCGTACTTTGCCACTACTTTGCAGTACTTTGCCGTACTTTGCCACTACTTTGCCGTGCTTTGCCACTACGTTGTTGTACTTTGCTTCTACTTTGCCATACTTTGTCACTACTTTGTCGTACTTTGCCACCTTCTTTGCATTACTTTGCCACCACTTTGCATTACTTTGCCACTACTTTGGCGTACATTGCCGTTTTTTGCCATACTTTGCCGTTCTTTTCACTACTTTGAAGTAATTTGCCACTACTTTGCAGTACTTTGCCGTACTTTGCCACTACTTTGCAGTACTTTGCCACTACTTTGCAGTAATTTGCCACTAATTTGCAGTACTTTGCCACTACTTGCCGTACTTTCCACTACTTTGCTGTACTTTGCCACTACTTTGCAGTGCTTTGCCACTACTTTGCCATGCTTTGCCACTACTTTGCAGTACTTTACCACTACTTTTCAGTACATTGCCACTGCTTTGTCGAACTTTGCCACTACTTTGCAGTATTTTGCCCCTACATTGCAATACTTTGCCGTGCTTTGCCACTTCTTTGCCGTACTTTCAATTGCCACTACTTTGCCGTACTTCGCCACTACTTTGCCGTAGTTTGCCACTACTTTGCAGGACTTTGCCACCACTTTGCGTACTTTGCCACTAATTTGTCGTACTTTGCCACTACTTTGCATTACTTTGCCACTACTTTGCATTACTTTGCCACTACTTTGCATTACTTTGCCACTACTTTGCATTACTTTGCCACTACTTTGGAGTACATTACCGTACTTTGCCACTACTTTGCAGTACTTTGCCACTACTTTAAAGTACTCGCGCTACTTTGCAGTACTTTGCCACTACTTTGCAGTACTTTGCCTCTACTTGCCATACTTTCCACTACTTTGCCGTACTTTGCCACTACTTTGCAGTACTTTGCCACTACTTTGCCGTGCTTTGCCACTACTTTGTTGTACTTTGCTTCTACTTTGTCGTACTTTGCCACTACTTTGCATTACTTTGCCACCACTTTGCATTACTTTGTCACTACTTTGGCGTAAATTGCCGTTCTTTGCCATAATTTGCCGTTCTTTGCACTACTTTGAAGTACTTTGCCACTACTTTGCATTACTTTGCCGTACTTTGCCACTACTTTGCTGTACTTTGCCACTACTTTGCAGTACTTTGTCACTACTTTGCAGTACTTTGCCACTACTTTGCCATGCTTTGCCACTACTTTGCAGTATTTTGCCGCTACTTTGCCGTAGTTTGCCACTACTTTGCACTACTTTGCCACTACTTTGCCGTAGTTTGCCACTACTTTGCCACTACTTTGCCGTACATTGCCACTAATTTGTCGTACTTTGTCACTACTTTGCAGTACATTGCCACTACTTTGTCGAACTTTGCCACTACTTTGCAGTATTTTGCCCCTACTTTGCAATACTTTGCCGTGTTTTGCCACTAATTTGCTGTACTTTCAATTGTCACTACTTTGCCGTACTTCGCCACTACTTTGCGTACTTTGCCACTACTTTGCAGTGCTTTGCCACTACTTTGCCATGCTTTGCCACTACTTTGCATTACTTTGCCACTACTTTGCCGTAGTTTGCCACTACTTTGCACTACTTTGCCACTACTTTGCTGTAGTTTCCCACTACTTTGCCACTATTTGCAGTACTTTGCCACTACTTTGCAGTACTTTGACACTACTTTGCCGTACTTTGCCACTACTTTGCAGTACTTTGTCACTACTTTGCCACTACTTTGAAGTACTTTGCCACTACTTTGCCGTGTTTTGCCACTACTTTCCTGTACTTTACCACTACTTTGAAGTACTTTGCCACTACTTTGCCACTACTTTGCAGTACTTTGCTGTACTTTGCCACTACTTTGCAGTACTTTGACAATACTTTGAAGTACTTTGCCGTACTTTGCCACTACTTTGCCACTACTTTGTCACTACTTGCCGTACTTTCCACTACTATGCCGTACTTTGCAACTACTTTCCAGTACTTTGCCACTACTTTGCCGTGCTTTGCCACTACTTTGCAGTACTTTGCCACTTCTTTGCCGTAGTTTGCCACTACTTTGCAGTACTTTTCCACTACTTGCCGTACTTTCCACTACTTTGCCGTACTTTGCAACTACTTTCCAGTACTTTGCCACTACTTTGCCGTGCTTTGCCACTACTTTGCAGTACATTGCCACTTCTTTGCCGTAGTTTGCCACTACTTTGCACTACTTTGCCACTACTTTGCCGTACTTTGCCACTACTTTGCAGTACTTTGCCACTACTTTGCAGTACTTTGCCACTACTTTGGTGTACATTACCGTACTTTGCCACTACTTTGCAGTACTTTGCCACTACTTTGCAGTACTTTGCCTCCACTTGCCATATTTTCCACTACTTTGCCGTACTTTGCCACTACATTGCAGTACTTTGCCACTACTTTGCCACTACATTGCCGTGCTTTGCCACTACTTTGTTGTACTTTGCCACTACTTTGCCGTAGTTTGCCATTACTTTGCTCTACTTTGCTTCTACTTTGCCGTACTTTGCCACTACTTTGTCGTACTTTGCCAATACTTTACATTACTTTGCCACCACTTTGCATTACTTTGCCACTACTTTGGCATAAATTGCCGTACTTTGCCATACTTTACCGTTCTTTGCACTACTTTGAAGTACTTGGCACTACTTTGCAGTACTTTGCCGTACTTTGCCACTACTTTGCAGTACTTTGCCACTACATTGTAGTACTTTGCCACTACTTTGCAGTACTTTGCCACTACTTGCCGTACTTTCCACTACTTTGTCGTTCTTTGCCACTACTATGCAGTGCTTTGCCACTACTTTGCCATGCTTTGCCACTACTGTGCCGTAGTTTGCCACTACTTTGCACTACTTTGCCACTACTTTGCTGTAGTTTGCCACTACTTTGCTACTACTTTGCCGTACATTGCCACTACTTTGTCGTACTTTGCCACTACTTTGCAGTACATTGCCACTACTTTGTCGAACTTTGCCACTACTTTGCAGTATTTTGCCCCCACTTTGCAGTACTTTGCCGTGCTTTGCCACTAATTTGCCGTACTATCAATTGCCACTACTTTGCCGTACTTCGCCACTACTTTGCCGTAGTTTGCCACTACTTTGCAGTACTTTGCCACAACTTTGCCGTGCTTTGCCACTACGTTGTTGTACTTTGCTTCTACTTTGCCGTACTTTGTCACTACTTTGTCGTACTTTGCCACCTTCTTTGCATTACTTTGCCACCACTTTGCATTACTTTGCCACTACTTTGGCGTACATTGCCACTAATTTGTCGTACTTTGCCACTACTTTGCATTACTTTGCCACTACTTTGCATTACTTTGCCACTACTTTGCATTACTTTGCCACTACTTTGCATTACTTTGCCACTACTTTGGAGTACATTACCGTACTTTGCCACTACTTTGCAGTACTTTGCCACTACTTTAAAGTACTCGCACTACTTTGCAGTACTTTGCCTCTACTTTGCAGTACTTTGCCTCTACTTGCCATACTTTCCACTACTTTGCCGTACTTTGCCACTACTTTGCAGTACTTTGCCACTACTTTGCCGTGCTTTGCCACTACTTTGTTGTACTTTGCTTCTACTTTGTCGTACTTTGCCACTACTTTGCATTACTTTGCCACCACTTTGCATTACTTTGCCACTACTTTGGCGTACATTGCCGTTCTTTGCCATAATTTGCCGTTCTTTGCACTACTTTGAAGTACTTTGCCACTACTTTGCATTACTTTGCAGTACTTTGCCACTACTTTGCTGTACTTTGCCACTACTTTGCAGTACTTTGTCACTACTTTGCAGTACTTTGCCACTACTTTGCCATGCTTTGCCACTACTTTGCAGTATTTTGCCACTACTTTGCCGTAGTTTGCCACTACTTTGCACTACTTTGCCACTACTTTGCCGTTGTTTGCCACTACTTTGCCACTACTTTGCCGTACATTGCCACTAATTTGTCGTACTTTGTCACTACTTTGCAGTACATTGCCACTACTTTGTCGAACTTTGCCACTACTTTGCAGTATTTTGCCCCTACTTTGCAATACTTTGCCGTGTTTTGCCACTAATTTGCTGTACTTTCAATTGTCACTACTTTGCCGTACTTCGCCACTACTTTGCGTACTTTGCCACTACTTTGCAGTGCTTTGCCACTACTTTGCCATGCTTTGCCACTACTTTGCATTACTTTGCCACTACTTTGCCGTAGTTTGCCACTACTTTGCACTACTTTGCCACTACTTTGCTGTAGTTTCCCACTACTTTGCCACTATTTGCAGTACTTTGCCACTACTTTGCAGTACTTTGACACTACTTTGCCGTACTTTGCCACTACTTTGCAGTACTTTGTCACTACTTTGCCACTACTTTGAAGTACTTTGCCACTACTTTGCCGTGCTTTGCCACTACTTTCCTGTACTTTACCACTACTTTGAAGTACTTTGCCACTACTTTGCCACTACTTTGCAGTACTTTGCTGTACTTTGCCACTACTTTGCAGTACTTTGACAATACTTTGAAGTACTTTGCCGTACTTTGCCACTACTTTGCCACTACTTTGTCACTACTTGCCGTACTTTCCACTACTATGCCGTACTTTGCAACTACTTTCCAGTACTTTGCCACTACTTTGCCGTGCTTTGCCACTACTTTGCACAATCTGATTAAAATCTGATGTAGTGTACGGGCTTTAATTATTTTGGCTATAAACTTATTTTAATTATATTTTTTATTACTTTTGTTATTAATGCCCTTTTATTTTATTATTTTACTTTGATTTTGATTTTGTGATTTTTTTTAATTCCGCCCTACCTACATCTGATCCGACGCCTATGTAACAAGATTTCAATGAGACCCACTATCGACGATTTTAGTCAACGAATCACAGACCTCCTTCTATAGCGCACATGATGACGTCACCGGGCGGAGTCGGGTGGCAAACACAGTCAAATAAAATGGCGGATTATACTGACGTTAGCGACCGAGAATAACACGGCTTTTCGGTACGTTTATCATTGTCAAATGCAACGAAAGTCATTTTTATGTTAAAATTGTGGCTCGAATGGTTCGACTTTAGATCGTTATTTTGCATAGTTATTCTGGGAGTGACGATTTTGTTTCCACCGTTTCGACCGAACACCAGTGTCTTTTTCCAGTCGCCTGCCCTGGAGACGGGTGATGTTTTGTTGACGATCGGGCCAACATCGTCTACGGCATTGAAGCAGAGCTGTAAATATTCATCAAATTGTATCAACATTTTGTACATTATACAATAACTCTTTATTAAAGTAATTGAGCTGATTTGGACTGGAATAAAATATTTTTTATTGGAACACAACGCAATTGATCAGGAAATATTTTTTGCTCCAATTGTTTGCGTCGATGCCGTGGGTCGGTGACCGTTATACAATTTAAAATCAGTTTGCATTGTTTACTATAGCTGTTTACAGTGTTCTAATCATTACGATATACTTATTTTTTTGCTTCCATTCTAGATAATTATGCTCAGTGATGTAAAATTGAAGCGATGACTGAATGAACGAACCTTGGCTGGCGAAGATGTATCTGGAAGTGTACACATTTGTTGGAAGTGAAAAAAATATTCAATGTAATGACAAAAATTGTAAAATGCTGTGGAATTTCTTTTGCAAATAAAAATATACTAGCAATTTTCTATTAATGGTTTATTCAAGTGGGCAAAATATAATGTACAAAAAGATTGCCCGTAGAGTGTCGCTACACTGAAAAGTAAGCAACCGACAGCCTGTATAAAAGGAGGGCTGTGATTGGCTGTTACTTACGCGAGATTTGAACGGGACTTACATAGGCGTAGGATCAGATGTAGGTAGGGCGGAATTAAAAAAAAATCTCAAAATCAAAGTAAAATAATAAAATAAAAGGGCATTAATAAAAAAAAATAAAAAAAATAAAATAAGTTTATAGCCAAAATAATTAAAGCCCGTACACTACATCAGATTTTAATCAGATTGTACTTTGCAGTACTTTGCCACTTCTTTGCCGTAGTTTGCCACTACTTTGCAGTACTTTTCCACTACTTGCCGTACTTTCCACTACTTTGCCGTACTTTGCAACTACTTTCCAGTACTTTGCCACTACTTTGCCGTGCTTTGCCACTACTTTGCAGTACATTGCCACTTCTTTGCCGTAGTTTGCCACTACTTTGCACTACTTTGCCACTACTTTGCCGTACTTTGCCACTACTTTGCAGTACTTTGCCACTACTTTGCAGTACTTTGCCACTACTTTGGTGTACATTACCGTACTTTGCCACTACTTTGCAGTACTTTGCCACTACTTTGCAGTACTTTGCCTCCACTTGCCATACTTTCCACTACTTTGCCGTACTTTGCCACTACATTGCAGTACTTTGCCACTACTTTGCCACTACATTGCCGTGCTTTGCCACTACTTTGTTGTACTTTGCCACTACTTTGCCGTAGTTTGCCATTACTTTGCTCTACTTTGCTTCTACTTTGCCGTACTTTGCCACTACTTTGTCGTACTTTGCCAATACTTTACATTACTTTGCCACCACTTTGCATTACTTTGCCACTACTTTGGCATAAATTGCCGTACTTTGCCATACTTTACCGTTCTTTGCACTACTTTGAAGTACTTGGCACTACTTTGCAGTACTTTGCCGTACTTTGCCACTACTTTGCAGTACTTTGCCACTACATTGTAGTACTTTGCCACTACTTTGCAGTACTTTGCCACTACTTGCCGTACTTTCCACTACTTTGTCGTTCTTTGCCACTACTATGCAGTGCTTTGCCACTACTTTGCCATGCTTTGCCACTACTGTGCCGTAGTTTGCCACTACTTTGCACTACTTTGCCACTACTTTGCTGTAGTTTGCCACTACTTTGCTACTACTTTGCCGTACATTGCCACTACTTTGTCGTACTTTGCCACTACTTTGCAGTACATTGCCACTACTTTGTCGAACTTTGCCACTACTTTGCAGTATTTTGCCCCCACTTTGCAGTACTTTGCCGTGCTTTGCCACTAATTTGCCGTACTTTCAATTGCCACTACTTTGCCGTACTTCGCCACTACTTTGCCGTAGTTTGCCACTACTTTGCAGTACTTTGCCACAACTTTGCCGTGCTTTGCCACTACGTTGTTGTACTTTGCTTCTACTTTGCCGTACTTTGTCACTACTTTGTCGTACTTTGCCACCTTCTTTGCATTACTTTGCCACCACTTTGCATTACTTTGCCACTACTTTGGCGTACATTGCCGTTCTTTGCCATACTTTGCCGTTCTTTTCACTACTTTGAAGTACTTTGCCACTACTTTGCAGTACTTTGCCGTACTTTGCCACTACTTTGCAGTACTTTGCCACTACTTTGCAGTAATTTGCCGCTAATTTGCAGTACTTTGCCACTACTTGCCTTACTTTCCACTACTTTGCCGTACTTTGCCACTACTTTGCAGTGCTTTGCCACTACTTTGCATTACTTTGCCACTACTTTGCATTACTTTGCCACTACTTTGCCGTAGTTTGCCACTACTTTGCACTACTTTGCCACTACTTTGCTGTAGTTTCCCACTACTTTGCCACTATTTGCAGTACTTTGCCACTACTTTGCAGTACTTTGACACTACTTTGCCGTACTTTGCCACTACTTTGCAGTACTTTGTCACTACTTTGCCACTACTTTGAAGTACTTTGCCACTACTTTGCCGTGCTTTGCCACTACTTTCCTGTACTTTACCACTACTTTGAAGTACTTTGCCACTACTTTGCCACTACTTTGCAGTACTTTGCTGTACTTTGCCACTACTTTGCAGTACTTTGACAATACTTTGAAGTACTTTGCCGTACTTTGCCACTACTTTGCCACTACTTTGTCACTACTTACCGTACTTTCCACTACTTTGCCGTACTTTGCAACTACTTTCCAGTACTTTGCCACTACTTTGCCGTGCTTTGCCACTACTTTGCAGTACTTTGCCACTTCTTTGCCGTAGTTTGCCACTACTTTGCAGTACTTTTCCACTACTAGCCGTACTTTCCACTACTTTGCCGTACTTTGCAACTACTTTCCAGTACTTTGCCACTACTTTGCCATGCTTTGCCACTACTTTGCAGTACATTGCCACTTCTTTGCCGTAGTTTGCCACTACTTTGCACTACTTTGCCACTACTTTGCCGTACTTTGCCACTACTTTGCAGTACTTTGCCACTACTTTGCAGTACTTTGCCACTACTTTGGTGTACATTACCGTACTTTGCCACTACTTTGCAGTACTTTGCCACTACTTTGCAGTACTTTGCCTCCACTTGCCATACTTTCCACTACTTTGCCGTACTTTGCCACTACATTGCAGTACTTTGCCACTACTTTGCCACTACATTGCCGTGCTTTGCCACTACTTTGTTGTACTTTGCCACTACTTTGCCGTAGTTTGCCATTACTTTGCTCTACTTTGCTTCTACTTTGCCGTACTTTGCCACTACTTTGTCGTACTTTGCCAATACTTTACATTACTTTGCCACCACTTTGCATTACTTTGCCACTACTTTGGCATAAATTGCCGTACTTTGCCATACTTTACCGTTCTTTGCACTACTTTGAAGTACTTGGCACTACTTTGCAGTACTTTGCCGTACTTTGCCACTACTTTGCAGTACTTTGCCACTACATTGTAGTACTTTGCCACTACTTTGCAGTACTTTGCCACTACTTGCCGTACTTTCCACTACTTTGTCGTTCTTTGCCACTACTATGCAGTGCTTTGCCACTACTTTGCCATGCTTTGCCACTACTGTGCCGTAGTTTGCCACTACTTTACACTACTTTGCCACTACTTTGCTGTAGTTTGCCACTACTTTGCTACTACTTTGCCGTACATTGCCACTACTTTGTCGTACTTTGCCACTACTTTGCAGTACATTGCCACTACTTTGTCGAACTTTGCCACTACTTTGCAGTATTTTGCCCCCACTTTGCAGTACTTTGCCGTGCTTTGCCACTAATTTGCCGTACTTTCAATTGCCACTACTTTGCCGTACTTCGCCACTACTTTGCCGTAGTTTGCCACTACTTTGCAGGACTTTGCCACCACTTTGCCGTACTTTGCCAATACTTTGTCGTACGTTGCCACTACTTTGCAGTACTTTGCCACTAGTTTGCAGTACTTTGCCACTACTTTGCAGTACTTTGCCACTAGTTTGCAGTACTTTCCACTACTTTGGAATACATTGCCATTCTTTGCCACTATTTTGCAGTACTTTGCCACTACTTTACAGTACTTTGCCACTACTTTCCAGTACATTGCCGTACTTTGCCACTACTTTGCAGTACTTTGCCGTACTTTGCCACTACTTTGCAGTACTTTGCCACTACTTTGCCGTGCTTTGCCACTACGTTGTTGTACTTTGCTTCTACTTTGCCGTACTTTGTCACTACTTTGTCGTACTTTGCCACCATCTTTGCATTACTTTGCCACCACTTTGCATTACTTTGCCACTACTTTGGCGTACATTGCCGTTCTTTGCCATACTTTGCCGTTCTTTTCACTACTTTGAAGTACTTTGCCACTACTTTGCAGTACTTTGCCGTACTTTGCCACTACTTTGCAGTAATTTGCCGCTAATTTGCAGTACTTGTGCCTACTTGCCTTACTTTCCACTACTTTGCCGTACTTTGCCACTACTTTGCTGTGCTTTGCCACTACTTTGCCATGCTTTGCCACGACTTTGCAGTACTTTGCCACTAGTTTGCAGTACTTTCCACTACTTTGGAATACATTGCCATTCTTTGCCACTATTTTGCAGTACTTTGCCACTACTTTACAGTACTTTGCCACTACTTTCCAGTACATTGCCGTACTTTGCCACTACTTTGCAGTACTTTGCCGTACTTTGCCACTACTTTGCAGTACTTTGCCACTACTTTGCCGTGCTTTGCCACTACGTTGTTGTACTTTGCTTCTACTTTGCCGTACTTTGTCACTACTTTGTCGTACTTTGCCACCATCTTTGCATTACTTTGCCACCACTTTGCATTACTTTGCCACTACTTTGGCGTACATTGCCGTTCTTTGACATACTTTGCCGTTCTTTTCACTACTTTGAAGTACTTTGCCACTACTTTGCAGTACTTTGCCGTACTTTGCCACTACTTTGCAGTAATTTGCCGCTAATTTGCAGTACTTGTGCCTACTTGCCTTACTTTCCACTACTTTGCCGTACTTTGCCACTACTTTGCTGTGCTTTGCCACTACTTTGCCATGCTTTGCCACTAATTTGCAGTACTTTACCACTACTTTGCCGTAGTTTGCCACTACTTTGCCACTACTTTGCCGTAGTTTGCCACTACTTAGCCACTACTTTGCCGTACATTGCCACTACTTTGTCGTACTTTGCCACGACTTTGCAGTACATTGCCACTACTTTGTCGAACTTTGCCACTACTTTGCAGTATTTTGCCCCTACATTGCAATACTTTGCCGTGCTTTGCCACTAATTTGCCGTACTTTCAATTGCCACTACTTTGCCGTACTTCGCCACTACTTTGCCGTAGTTTGCCACTACTTTGCAGGACTTTGCCACCAATTTGCCGTACTTTGCCACTACTTTGTCGTACTTTGCCACTACTTTGCATTACTTTGCCACTACTTTGCATTACTTTTGTCACTATTTTGCATTACTTTGCCACTACTTTGCATTACTTTGCCACTACTTTGGAGTACATTACCGTACTTTGCCACTACCTTGCAGTACTTTGCCACTACTTTAAAGTACTCGCACTACTTTGCAGTACTTTGCCACTACTTTGCCGTGCTTTGCCACTACTTTGTTGTACTTTGCTTCTACTTTGTCGTACTTTGCCACTACTTTGCATTACTTTGCACCACTTTGCATTACTTTGCCACTACTTTGGTGTACATTACCGTACTTTGCCACTACTTTGCAGTACTTTGCCACTACTTTGCAGTACTTTGCCTCCACTTGCCATACTTTCCACTACTTTGCCGTACTTTGCCACTACATTGCAGTACTTTGCCACTACTTTGCCACTACATTGCCATGCTTTGCCACTACTTTGTTGTACTTTGCCACTACTTTGCCGTAGTTTGCCACTACTTTGCTCTACTTTGCTTCTACTTTGCCGTACTTTGCCACTAATTTGTCGTACTTTGCCACTACTTTACATTACTTTGCCACCACTTTGCATTACTTTGCCACTACTTTGGCGTAAATTGCCGTACTTTGCCATACTTTACCGTTCTTTGCACTACTTTGAAGTACTTGGCACTACTTTGCAGTACTTTGCCGTAATTTGCCACTACTTTGCAGTACTTTGCCACTACTTTGCAGTACTTTGCCACTACTTTGCAGTACTTTGCCACTACTTGCCGTACTTTCCACTACTTTGTCGTTCTTTGCCACTACTATGCAGTGCTTTGCCACTACTTTGCCATGCTTTGCCACTACTTTGCCGTAGTTTGCCACTACTTTGCACTACTTTGCCACTACTTTGCTGTAGTTTGCCACTACTTTGCTACTACTTTGCCGTACATTGCCACTACTTTGTCGTACTTTGCCACTACTTTGCAGTACATTGCCACTACTTTGTCGAACTTTGCCACTACTTTGCAGTATTTTGCCCCCACTTTGCAGTACTTTGCCGTGCTTTGCCACTAATTTGCCGTACTTTCAATTGCCACTACTTTGCCGTACTTCGCCACTACTTTGCCGTAGTTTGCCACTACTTTGCAGGACTTTGCCACCACTTTGCCGTACTTTGCCAATACTTTGTCGTACGTTGCCACTACTTTGCAGTACTTTGCCACTAGTTTGCAGTACTTTGCCACTACTTTGCAGTACTTTGCCACTAGTTTGCAGTACTTTCCACTACTTTGGAATACATTGCCATTCTTTGCCACTATTTTGCAGTACTTTGCCACTACTTTACAGTACTTTGCCACTACTTTCCAGTACATTGCCGTACTTTGCCACTACTTTGCAGTACTTTGCCGTACTTTGCCACTACTTTGCAGTACTTTGCCACTACTTTGCCGTGCTTTGCCACTACGTTGTTGTACTTTGCTTCTACTTTGCCGTACTTTGTCACTACTTTGTCGTACTTTGCCACCTTCTTTGCATTACTTTGCCACCACTTTGCATTACTTTGCCACTACTTTGGCGTACATTGCCGTTCTTTGCCATACTTTGCCGTTCTTTTCACTACTTTGAAGTATTTTGCCACTACTTTGCAGTACTTTGCCGTACTTTGCCACTACTTTGCAGTACTTTGCCACTACTTTGCAGTAATTTGCCGCTAATTTGCAGTACTTGTGCCTACTTGCCTTACTTTCCACTACTTTGCCGTACTTTGCCACTACTTTGCAGTGCTTTGCCACTACTTTGCCATGCTTTGCCACTACTTTGCAGTACTTTACCACTACTTTGCCGTAGTTTGCCACTACTTTGCCACTACTTTGCCGTAGTTTGCCACTACTTATCCACTACTTTGCCGTACATTGCCACTACTTTGTCGTACTTTGCCACGACTTTGCAGTACATTGCCACTACTTTGTCGAACTTTGCCACTACTTTGCAGTATTTTGCCCCTACATTGCAATACTTTGCCGTGCTTTGCCACTAATTTGCCGTACTTTCAATTGCCACTACTTTGCCGTACTTCGCCACTACTTTGCCGTAGTTTGCCACTACTTTGCAGGACTTTGCCACCAATTTGCCGTACTTTGCCACTACTTTGTCGTACTTTGCCACTACTTTGCATTACTTTGCCACTACTTTGCATTACTTTTGTCACTATTTTGCATTACTTTGCCACTACTTTGCATTACTTTGCCACTACTTTGGAGTACATTACCGTACTTTGCCACTACCTTGCAGTACTTTGCCACTACTTTAAAGTACTCGCACTACTTTGCAGTACTTTGCCACTACTTTGCCGTGCTTTGCCACTACTTTGTTGTACTTTGCTTCTACTTTGTCGTACTTTGCCACTACTTTGCATTACTTTGCCACCACTTTGCATTACTTTGCCACTACTTTGGCGTACATTGCCGTTCTTTGCCATACTTTGCCGTTCTTTGCACTACTTTGAAGTACTTTGCCAGTACTTTGGAGTACATTGCCGTACTTTGCCACTACTTTGAAGTACTTTACCAATACATTGATGTACTTTGCCACTACTTTGCCGTATTTTGCCGTACTTTGCCACTATTGTGCAGTACTTTGCCTCTACTTTGCCGTAGTTTGCCACTACTTTGCCACTACTTTGCAGTACTTTGCGACTATTTAGTAGTACATTGCCGTACTTTGCCACTTCTTTGCCGTAGTTTGCCACTACTTTGCTCTACTTTGCCACTACTTTGCCGTACTTTGCCACTACTTTGTCGTACTTTGCCACTACTTTGCCACTACTTTGCTGTACTTTGCCACTACTTTGCCGTACTTTACGACGACTTTGCAGTACTTTGCCTCTACTTTGCAACTACTTTGCAGTACTTTGCCACTACTTTGGAGTACATTGCCGTACTTTGCCACTACTTTGAAGTACTTTACCAATACTTTAATGTACTTTGCCACTCCTTTGCCGTATTTTGCCGTACTTTGCCACTATTTTGCAGTACTTTTCCTCTACTTTGCCGTAGTTTGCCACTACTTTGCCACTATTTTGCAGTAGTTTGCCTTATTTTGCCACTACTTTGCAGTACTTTGCCACTACTTTGCCGTACTTTGCCACTACATTGCCATACTTTGCCACTACTTTGCAGTACTTTGCCGTACTTTGCCACTACTTTGCAGTACTTTGCCACTACTTTGCCGTGCTTTGCCACTACGTTGTTGTACTTTGCTTCTACTTTGCCGTACTTTGTCACTACTTTGTCGTACTTTGCCACCTTCTTTGCATTACTTTGCCACCACTTTGCATTACTTTGCCACTACTTTGGCGTACATTGCCGTTCTTTGCCATACTTTGCCGTTCTTTTCACTACTTTGAAGTACTTTGCCACTACTTTGCAGTACTTTGCCGTACTTTGCCACTACTTTGCAGTACTTTGCCACTACTTTGCAGTAATTTGCCACTAATTTGCAGTACTTTGCCACAACTTGCCGTACTTTCCACTACTTTGCCGTACTTTGCCACTACTTTGCAGTGCTTTGCCACTACTTTGCCATGCTTTGCCACTACTTTGCAGTATTTTGCCACTACTTTGCCGTAGTTTGCCACTACTTTGCACTACTTTGCCACTACTTTGCCGTAGTTTGCCACTACTTTGCCATTACTTTGACGTACATTGCCTCTAATTTGTCGTACTTTGTCACTACTTTGCAGTACATTGCCACTACTTTCTCGAACTTTGCCACTACTTTGCAGTATTTTGCCCCTACTTTGCAATACTTTGCCGTGCTTTGCCACTAATTTGCCGTACTTTCAATTGCCACTACTTTGCCGTACTTCGCCACTACTTTGCCGTACTTTGCCACTACTTTGCAGTGCTTTACCACTACTTTGCCATGCTTTGCCACTACTTTGCATTACTTTGCCACTACTTTGCCGTAGTTTGCCACTACTTTGCATTAGTTTGCCACTACTTTGCATTACTTTGCCACTATTTGCAGTACTTTGCCACTACTTTGCAGTACTTTGACACTACTTTGCCGTACTTTGCCACTACTTTGCAGTACTTTGTCACTACTTTGCCACTACTTTGAAGTACTTTGTCACTACTTTGCCGTGCGTTGCCACTACTTTGCTGTACTTTACCACTACTTTGAAGTACTTTGCCACTACTTTGCCACAACTTTGCAGTACTTTGCCGTACTTTGCCACCACTTTGCCACTACTTTGCTGTACTTTACCACTACTTTGAAGTACTTTGCCGTACTTTGCCACTACTTTGCCACTACTTTGCAGTACTTTGCCACTACTTGCCGTACTTTCCACTACTTTGCCGTACTTTGCCACTACTTTGCAGTACTTTGCCACTACTTTGCAGTACTTTGCCACTACTTGCCGTACTTTCCACTACTTTGTCGTTCTTTGCCACTACTATGCAGTGCTTTGCCACTACTTTGCCATGCTTTGCCACTACTTTGCCGTAGTTTGCCACTACTTTGCACTACTTTGCCACTACTTTGCTGTAGTTTTCCACTACTTTGCTACTACTTTGCCGTACATTGCCACTACTTTGTCGTACTTTGCCACTACTTTGCAGTACATTGCCACTACTTTGTCGAACTTTGCCACTACTTTGCAGTATTTTGCCTCCACTTTGCAGTACTTTGCCGTGCTTTGCCACTAATTTGCCGTACTTTCAATTGCCACTACTTTGCCGTACTTCGCCACTACTTTGCCGTAGTTTGCCACTACTTTGCAGGACTTTGCCACCACTTTGCCGTACTTTGCCAATACTTTGTCGTACGTTGCCACTACTTTGCAGTACTTTGCCACTAGTTTGCAGTACTTTGCCACTACTTTGCAGTACTTTGCCACTAGTTTGCAGTACTTTCCACTACTTTGGAATACATTGCCATTCTTTGCCACTATTTTGCAGTACTTTGCCACTACTTTACAGTACTTTGCCACTACTTTCCAGTACATTGCCGTACTTTGCCACTACTTTGCAGTACTTTGCCGTACTTTGCCACTACTTTGCAGTACTTTGCCACTACTTTGCCGTGCTTTGCCACTACGTTGTTGTACTTTGCTTCTACTTTGCCGTACTTTGTCACTACTTTGTCGTACTTTGCCACCATCTTTGCATTACTTTGCCACCACTTTGCATTACTTTGCCACTACTTTGGCGTACATTGCCGTTCTTTGCCATACTTTGCCGTTCTTTTCACTACTTTGAAGTACTTTGCCACTACTTTGCAGTACTTTGCCGTACTTTGCCACTACTTTGCAGTAATTTGCCGCTAATTTGCAGTACTTGTGCCTACTTGCCTTACTTTCCACTACTTTGCCGTACTTTGCCACTACTTTGCTGTGCTTTGCCACTACTTTGCCATGCTTTGCCACTACTTTGCAGTACTTTACCACTACTTTGCCGTAGTTTGCCACTACTTTGCCACTACTTTGCCGTAGTTTGCCACTACTTAGCCACTACTTTGCCGTACATTGCCACTACTTTGTCGTACTTTGCCACGACTTTGCAGTACATTGCCACTACTTTGTCGAACTTTGCCACTACTTTGCAGTATTTTGCCCCTACATTGCAATACTTTGCCGTGCTTTGCCACTAATTTGCCGTACTTTCAATTGCCACTACTTTGCCGTACTTCGCCACTACTTTGCCGTAGTTTGCCACTACTTTGCAGGACTTTGCCACCAATTTGCCGTACTTTGCCACTACTTTGTCGTACTTTGCCACTACTTTGCATTACTTTGCCACTACTTTGCATTACTTTTGTCACTATTTTGCATTACTTTGCCACTACTTTGCATTACTTTGCCACGACTTTGCAGTACATTGCCACTACTTTGTCGAACTTTGCCACTACTTTGCAGTATTTTGCCCCTACATTGCAATACTTTGCCGTGCTTTGCCACTAATTTGCCGTACTTTCAATTGCCACTACTTTGCCGTACTTCGCCACTACTTTGCCGTAGTTTGCCACTACTTTGCAGGACTTTGCCACCAATTTGCCGTACTTTGCCACTACTTTGTCGTACTTTGCCACTACTTTGCATTACTTTGCCACTACTTTGCATTACTTTTGTCACTATTTTGCATTACTTTGCCACTACTTTGCATTACTTTGCCACTACTTTGGAGTACATTACCGTACTTTGCCACTACCTTGCAGTACTTTGCCACTACTTTAAAGTACTCGCACTACTTTGCAGTACTTTGCCACTACTTTGCCGTGCTTTGCCACTACTTTGTTGTACTTTGCTTCTACTTTGTCGTACTTTGCCACTACTTTGCATTACTTTGCACCACTTTGCATTACTTTGCCACTACTTTGGTGTACATTACCGTACTTTGCCACTACTTTGCAGTACTTTGCCACTACTTTGCAGTACTTTGCCTCCACTTGCCATACTTTCCACTACTTTGCCGTACTTTGCCACTACATTGCAGTACTTTGCCACTACTTTGCCACTACATTGCCGTGCTTTGCCACTACTTTGTTGTACTTTGCCACTACTTTGCCGTAGTTTGCCACTACTTTGCTCTACTTTGCTTCTACTTTGCCGTACTTTGCCACTAATTTGTCGTACTTTGCCACTACTTTACATTACTTTGCCACCACTTTGCATTACTTTGCCACTACTTTGGCGTAAATTGCCGTACTTTGCCATACTTTACCGTTCTTTGCACTACTTTGAAGTACTTGGCACTACTTTGCAGTACTTTGCCGTACTTTGCCACTACTTTGCAGTACATTGCCACTACTTTGCAGTACTTTGCCACTACTTTGCAGTACTTTGCCACTACTTGCCGTACTTTCCACTACTTTGTCGTTCTTTGCCACTACTATGCAGTGCTTTGCCACTACTTTGCCATGCTTTGCCACTACTTTGCCGTAGTTTGCCACTACTTTGCACTACTTTGCCACTACTTTGCTGTAGTTTGCCACTACTTTGCTACTACTTTGCCGTACATTGCCACTACTTTGTCGTACTTTGCCACTACTTTGCAGTACATTGCCACTACTTTGTCGAACTTTGCCACTACTTTGCAGTATTTTGCCCCCACTTTGCAGTACTTTGCCGTGCTTTGCCACTAATTTGCCGTACTTTCAATTGCCACTACTTTGCCGTACTTCGCCACTACTTTGCCGTAGTTTGCCACTACTTTGCAGGACTTTGCCACCACTTTGCCGTACTTTGCCAATACTTTGTCGTACGTTGCCACTACTTTGCAGTACTTTGCCACTAGTTTGCAGTACTTTGCCACTACTTTGCAGTACTTTGCCACTAGTTTGCAGTACTTTCCACTACTTTGGAATACATTGCCATTCTTTGCCACTATTTTGCAGTACTTTGCCACTACTTTACAGTACTTTGCCACTACTTTCCAGTACATTGCCGTACTTTGCCACTACTTTGCAGTACTTTGCCGTACTTTGCCACTACTTTGCAGTACTTTGCCACTACTTTGCCGTGCTTTGCCACTACGTTGTTGTACTTTGCTTCTACTTTGCCGTACTTTGTCACTACTTTGTCGTACTTTGCCACCTTCTTTGCATTACTTTGCCACCACTTTGCATTACTTTGCCACTACTTTGGCGTACATTGCCGTTCTTTGCCATACTTTGCCGTTCTTTTCACTACTTTGAAGTATTTTGCCACTACTTTGCAGTACTTTGCCGTACTTTGCAGTACTTTGCCACTACTTTGCAGTAATTTGCCGCTAATTTGCAGTACTTGTGCCTACTTGCCTTACTTTCCACTACTTTGCCGTACTTTGCCACTACTTTGCAGTGCTTTGCCACTACTTTGCCATGCTTTGCCACTACTTTGCAGTACTTTACCACTACTTTGCCGTAGTTTGCCACTACTTTGCCACTACTTTGCCGTAGTTTGCCACTACTTATCCACTACTTTGCCGTACATTGCCACTACTTTGTCGTACTTTGCCACGACTTTGCAGTACATTGCCACTACTTTGTCGAACTTTGCCACTACTTTGCAGTATTTTGCCCCTACATTGCAATACTTTGCCGTGCTTTGCCACTAATTTGCCGTACTTTCAATTGCCACTACTTTGCCGTACTTCGCCACTACTTTGCCGTAGTTTGCCACTACTTTGCAGGACTTTGCCACCAATTTGCCGTACTTTGCCACTACTTTGTCGTACTTTGCCACTACTTTGCATTACTTTGCCACTACTTTGCATTACTTTTGTCACTATTTTGCATTACTTTGCCACTACTTTGCATTACTTTGCCACTACTTTGGAGTACATTACCGTACTTTGCCACTACCTTGCAGTACTTTGCCACTACTTTAAAGTACTCGCACTACTTTGCAGTACTTTGCCACTACTTTGCCGTGCTTTGCCACTACTTTGTTGTACTTTGCTTCTACTTTGTCGTACTTTGCCACTACTTTGCATTACTTTGCCACCACTTTGCATTACTTTGCCACTACTTTGGCGTACATTGCCGTTCTTTGCCATACTTTGCCGTTCTTTGCACTACTTTGAAGTACTTTGCCAGTACTTTGGAGTACATTGCCGTACTTTGCCACTACTTTGAAGTACTTTACCAATACATTGATGTACTTTGCCACTACTTTGCCGTATTTTGCCGTACTTTGCCACTATTGTGCAGTACTTTGCCTCTACTTTGCCGTAGTTTGCCACTACTTTGCCACTACTTTGCAGTACTTTGCGACTATTTTGTAGTACATTGCCGTACTTTGCCACTTCTTTGCCGTAGTTTGCCACTACTTTGCTCTACTTTGCCACTACTTTGCCGTACTTTGCCACTACTTTGTCGTACTTTGCCACTACTTTGCCACTACTTTGCTGTACTTTGCCACTACTTTGCCGTACTTTACGACGACTTTGCAGTACTTTGCCTCTACTTTGCAACTACTTTGCAGTACTTTGCCACTACTTTGGAGTACATTGCCGTACTTTGCCACTACTTTGAAGTACTTTACCAATACTTTAATGTACTTTGCCACTCCTTTGCCGTATTTTGCCGTACTTTGCCACTATTTTGCAGTACTTTTCCTCTACTTTGCCGTAGTTTGCCACTACTTTGCCACTATTTTGCAGTAGTTTGCCTTATTTTGCCACTACTTTGCAGTACTTTGCCACTACTTTGCCGTACTTTGCCACTACATTGCCATACTTTGCCACTACTTTGCAGTACTTTGCCGTACTTTGCCACTACTTTGCAGTACTTTGCCAGTACTTTGCCGTGCTTTGCCACTACGTTGTTGTACTTTGCTTCTACTTTGCCGTACTTTGTCACTACTTTGTCGTACTTTGCCACCTTCTTTGCATTACTTTGCCACCACTTTGCATTACTTTGCCACTACTTTGGCGTACATTGCCGTTCTTTGCCATACTTTGCCGTTCTTTTCACTACTTTGAAGTACTTTGCCACTACTTTGCAGTACTTTGCCGTACTTTGCCACTACTTTGCCGTACTTTGCCACTACTTTGCAGTAATTTGCCACTAATTTGCAGTACTTTGCCACAACTTGCCGTACTTTCCACTACTTTGCCGTACTTTGCCACTACTTTGCAGTGCTTTGCCACTACTTTGCCATGCTTTGCCACTACTTTGCAGTATTTTGCCACTACTTTGCCGTAGTTTGCCACTACTTTGCACTACTTTGCCACTACTTTGCCGTAGTTTGCCACTACTTTGCCATTACTTTGACGTACATTGCCTCTAATTTGTCGTACTTTGTCACTACTTTGCAGTACATTGCCACTACTTTCTCGAACTTTGCCACTACTTTGCAGTATTTTGCCCCTACTTTGCAATACTTTGCCGTGCTTTGCCACTAATTTGCCGTACTTTCAATTGCCACTACTTTGCCGTACTTCGCCACTACTTTGCCGTACTTTGCCACTACTTTGCAGTGCTTTACCACTACTTTGCCATGCTTTGCCACTACTTTGCATTACTTTGCCACTACTTTGCCGTAGTTTGCCACTACTTTGCATTAGTTTGCCACTACTTTGCATTACTTTGCCACTACTTTGCCACTATTTGCAGTACTTTGCCACTACTTTGCAGTACTTTGACACTACTTTGCCGTACTTTGCCACTACTTTGCAGTACTTTGTCACTACTTTGCCACTACTTTGAAGTACTTTGTCACTACTTTGCCGTGCGTTGCCACTACTTTGCTGTACTTTACCACTACTTTGAAGTACTTTGCCACTACTTTGCCACAACTTTGCAGTACTTTGCCGTACTTTGCCACTACTTTGCCACTACTTTGCTGTACTTTACCACTACTTTGAAGTACTTTGCCGTACTTTGCCACTACTTTGCCACTACTTTGCAGTACTTTGCCACTACTTGCCGTACTTTCCACTACTTTGCCGTACTTTGCAACTACTTTCCATTACTTTGCCACTGCTTTGCCATGCTTTGCCACTACTTTGCAGTACTTTGCCACTTCTTTGCCGTAGTTTGCCACTACTTTGCACTACTTTGCCACTACTTTGCCGTACTTTG
The DNA here is from genome assembly GCF_978046115.1 of Saccoglossus kowalevskii. Taxonomy (NCBI): domain Eukaryota; kingdom Metazoa; phylum Hemichordata; class Enteropneusta; family Harrimaniidae; genus Saccoglossus; species Saccoglossus kowalevskii. The sequence continues at coordinate 145,683 of NW_028188647.1, forward strand.
CCACTACTTTGCAGTACTTTGCCACTACTTTGGTGTACATTACCGTACTTTGCCACTACTTTGCAGTACTTTGCCACTACTTTGCAGTACTTTGCCTCAACTTGCCATACTTTCCACTACTTTGCCGTACTTTGCCACTACTTTGCAGTACTTTGCCATTACTTTGCCACTACTTTGCCGTGCTTTGCCACTACTTTGTTGTACTTTGCCACTACTTTGCCGTAGTTTGCCACTACTTTGCTCTACTTTGCTTCTACTTTGCCGTACTTTGCCACTACTTTGTCGTACTTTGCCACTACTTTGCATTACTTTGCCACCACTTTGCATTACTTTGCCACTACTTTGGCGTAAATTGCCGTACTTTGCCATACTTTACCGTTCTTTGCACTACTTTGAAGTACTTGGCACTACTTTGCAGTACTTTGCCGTACTTTGCCACTACTTTGCAGTATTTTGCCACTACTTTGCAGTACTTTGCCACTACTTTGCAGTACTTTGCCTCTACTTGCCGTACTTTCCACTACTTTGTCGTTCTTTGCCACTACTATGCAGTGCTTTGCCACTACTTTGCCATGCTTTGCCACTACTTTGCCGTAGTTTGCCACTACTTTGCACTACTTTGCCACTACTTTGCCGTGCTTTGCCACTACTTTGTTGTACTTTGCTTCTACTTTGTCGTACTTTGCCATTACTTTGCCATCACTTTGCATTACTTTGCCACTACTTTAGCGTACATTGCCGTTCTTTGCCATACTTTGCCGTTCTTTGCACTATTTTGAAGTACTTTGCCACTACTTTGCATTACTTTGCCGTACTTTGCCACTACTTTGCTGTACTTTGCCACTACTTTGCAGTACTTTGTCACTACTTTGCAGTTCTTTGCCACTACTTGCCGTACTTTCCACTACTTTGCCGTACTTTGCCACTACTTTGCAGTGCTTTGCCACTACTTTGCCATGCTTTGCCACTACTTTGCCGTAGTTTGCCACTACTTTGCACTACTTTGCCACTACTTTGCTGTAGTTTGCCACTACTTTGCTACTACTTTGCCGTTGATTGCCACTACTTTGTCGTACTTTGCCACTACTTTGCAGTACATTGCCACTACTTTGTCGAACTTTGCCACTACTTTGCAGTATTTTGCCCCTACTTTGCAGTACTTTGCCGTGCTTTGCCACTAATTTGCCGTACTTTCAATTGCCACTACTTTGCCGTACTTCGCCACTACTTTGCCGTAGTTTGCCACTACTTTGCAGGACTTTGCCATCACTTTGCCGTACTTTGCCACTACTTTGTCGTACGTTGCCACTACTTTGCAGTACTTTGCCCCTGGTTTGCAGTACTTTGCCACTACTTTGCACTACTTTGACACTACTTTGCAGTACTTTCCACTACTTTGGTGTACATTGCCATTCTTTGCCACTATTTTGCAGTACTTTGCCACTACTTTACAGTACTTTGCCACTACTTTCCAGTACATTGCCGGACTTTGCCACTACTTTGCAGTACTTTGCCGTACTTTGCCACTACTTTGCAGTACTTTGCCACTACTTTGCCGTGCTTTGCCACACGTTGTTGTACTTTGCTTCTACTTTGCCGTACTTTGTCACTACTTTGTCGTACTTTGCCACCTTCTTTGCATTACTTTGCCACTACTTTGGCGTACATTGCCGTTCTTTGCCATACTTTGCCGTTCTTTTCACTACTTTGAAGTACTTTGCCACTACTTTGCAGTACTTTGCCGTACTTTGCCACTACTTTGCAGTACATTGCCACTACTTTGTCGAACTTTGCCACTACTTTGCAGTATTTTGCCCCTACTTTGCAGTACTTTGCCGTGCTTTGCCACTAATTTGCCGTACTTTCAATTGCCACTACTTTGCCGTACTTCGCCACTACTTTGCCGTAGTTTGCCACTACTTTGCAGGACTTTGCCATCACTTTGCCGTGCTTTGCCACACGTTGTTGTACTTTGCTTCTACTTTGCCGTACTTTGTCACTACTTTGTCGTACTTTGCCACCTTCTTTGCATTACTTTGCCACTACTTTGGCGTACATTGCCGTTCTTTGCCATACTTTGCCGTTCTTTTCACTACTTTGAAGTACTTTGCCACTACTTTGCAGAACTTTGCCGTACTTTGCCACTACTTTGCTGTACTTTGCCACTACTTTGCAGTACTTTGTCACTACTTTGCAGTACTTTGCCACTACTTGCCGTACTTTCCACTACTTTGCCGTACTTTGCCACTACTTTGCAGTGCTTTGCCACTACTTTGCCATGCTTTGCCACTACTTTGCAGTATTTTGCCACTACTTTGCCGTAGTTTGCCACTACTTTGCACTACTTTCCCACTACTTTGCCGTAGTTTGCCACTACTTTGCCACTACTTTGCCGTACATTGCCACTAATTTATCGTACTTTGTCACTACTTTGCAGTACATTGCCACTACTTTGTCGAACTTTGCCACTACTTTGCAGTATTTTGCCCCTACTTTGTAATACTTTGCCGTGTTTTGCCACTAATTTGCCGTACTTTCAATTGTCACTACTTTGCCGTACTTCGCCACTACTTTGCCGTACTTTGCCAAGACTTTGCACTACTTTGCCACTTCTTTGCCATGCTTTGCCACTACTTTGCATTACTTTGCCACTACTTTGCCGTAGTTTGCCACTACTTTGCACTACTTTGCCACTACTTTGCAGTAGTTTTCCACTACTTTGCCACTATTTGCAGTACTTTGCCACTACTTTGCAGTACTTTGACACTACTTTGCCGTACTTTGCCACTACTTTGCAGTACTTTGCCACTACTTTGCAGTACTTTCCACTACTTTGGAGTACATTGCCATTCTTTGCCACTATTTTGCAGTACTTTGCCACTACTTTACAGTACTTTGCCACTACTTTCCAGTACATTGCCATACTGTGCCACTACTTTGCAGTACTTTGCCGTACTTTGCCACTACTTTGCAGTACTTTGCCACTACTTTGCACTGCTTTGCCACTACTTTGCCATGCTTCGCCACTACTTTGCATTACTTTGCCACTACTTTGCCGTAGTTTGCCACTACTTTGCACTACTTTGCCACTACTTTGCAGTAGTTTTCCACTACTTTGCCACTATTTGCAGTACTTTGCCACTACTTTGCAGTACTTTGACACTACTTTGCCGTACTTTGCCACTACTTTGCAGTACTTTGTGACTACTTTGCCACTACTTTGAAGTACTTTGCCACTACTTTGCCGTGCTTTGCCACTACTTTGCTGTACTTTACCACTACTTTGAAGTACTTTGCCACTACTTTGCCACTACTTTGCAGTACTTTGCTGTACTTTGCCACTACTTTGCAGTACTTTGACAATACTTTGAAGTACTTTGCCGTACTTTGCCACTACTTTGCCACTACTTTGCCACTACTTGCCGTACTTTCCACTACTTTGCCGTACTTTGCAACTACTTTCCAGTACTTTGCCACTACTTTGCCGTGCTTTGCCACTACTTTGCAGTACTTTGCCGCTTCTTTGCCGTAGTTTGCCACTACTTTGCACTACTTTGCCACTACTTTGCCGTACTTTGCCACTACTTTGCATTACTTTGCCACTACTTTGCATTACTTTGCCACTACTTTGGTGTACATTACCGTACTTTGCCACTACTTTGCAGTACTTCGCCACTACTTTGCTGTAGTTTCCCACTACTTTGCCACTATTTGCAGTACTTTGCCCCTACTTTGCAGTACTTTGACACTACTTTGCCGTACTTTGCCACTACTTTGCAGTACTTTGTCACTACTTTGCCACTACTTTGAAGTACTTTGCCACTACTTTGCCGTGCGTTGCCACTACTTTGCAGTACTTTACCACTACTTTGAAGTACTTTGCCACTACTTTGCCACTACTTTGCAGTACTTTGCCGTACTTTGCCACTACTTTGCAGTACTTTGACAATTCTTTGGTGTACATTACCGTACTTTGCCACTACTTTGCAGTACTTTGCCACTACATTGCAGTACTTTGCCACTACTTTGCCACTACTTTGCCGTGCTTTGCCACTACTTTGTTGTACTTTGCCACTACTTTGCCGTAGTTTGCCACTACTTTGCTCTACTTTGCTTCTACTTTGCCGTACTTTGCCACTACTTTGTCGTACTTTGCCACTACTTTGCATTACTTTGCCACCACTTTGCATTACTTTGCCACTACTTTGGCGTAAATTGCCGTACTTTGCCATACTTTACCGTTCTTTGCACTACTTTGAAGTACTTGGCACTACTTTGCAGTACTTTGCCGTACTTTGCCGTACTTTCCCACTACTTTGCAGTACTTTGCCACTACTTTGCAGTACTTTGCCACTACTTTGCAGTACTTTGCCACTACTTGCCGTACTTTCCACTACTTTGCCGTAGTTTGCCACTACTTTGCAGTGCTTTGCCACTACTTTGCCATGCTTTGCCACTACTTTGCCGTAGTTTGCCACTACTTTGCATTACTTTGCCAATACTTTGCTGTAGTTTGCCACTACCTTGCTACCACTTTGCCGTACATTGCCACTACTTTGTCGTACTTTTCCACTACTTTGCAGTACATTGCCACTACTTTGTCAAACTTTGCCCCTACTTTGCAGTACTTTGCCGTGCTTTGCCACTAATTTGCCGTACTTTCAATTGCCACTACTTTGCCGTACTTCGCCACTACTTTGACGTAGTTTGCCACTACTTTGCAGTACTTTGCCACTACTTTGCAGTACTTTGACTCTTCTTGCCATACTTTCCACTACTTTGCCGTACTTTGCCACTACTTTGCACTACTTTGCCACTACTTTGCCACTACTTTGCCGTGCTTTGCCACTACTTTGTTGTACTTTGCCACTACTTTGCCGTACTTTGCCACTACTTTGCATTACTTTGCCACCACTTTGCATTACTTTGCCACTACTTTGGCGTAAATTGCCGTACTTTGCCATACTTTGCCGTTCTTTGCACTACTTTGAAGTACTTGGCACTACTTTGCAGTACTTTGCCGTACTTTGCCACTGCTTTGCAGTACTTTGCCACTACTTTGCAGTACTTTGCCACTACTTTGCATTACTTTGCCACTACTTTGCATTACTTTGCCACCACTTTGCATTACTTTGCCACTACTTTGGCGTAAATTGCCGTACTTTGCCATACTTTGCCGTTCTTTGCACTACTTTGAAGTACTTGGTACTACTTTGCCACTACTTTGCAGTACTTTGCCACTACTTTGCAGTACTTTGCGACTACTTTGCAGTACTTTGCCACTACTTGCCGTACTTTCCACTAATTTGCCGTACTTTGCCACTACTTTGCAGTGCTTTGCCACTACTTTGCCATGCTTTGCCACTACTTTGCCGTAGTTTGCCACTACTTTGCACTACTTTGCCAATACTTTGCTGTAGTTTGCCACTACCTTGCTACCACTTTGCCGTACATTGCCACTACTTTGTCGTACTTTGCCACTACTTTGCAGTACATTGCCACTACTTTGTCAAACTTTGCCACTACTTTGCAGTATTTTGCCCCTACTTTGCAGTACTTTGCCGTGCTTTGCCACTAATTTGCCGTACTTTCAATTGCCACTACTTTGCCGTACTTCGCCACTACTTTGACGTAGTTTGCCACTACTTTGTAGTACTTTGCCACTACTTTGCAGTACTTTGACTCTTCTTGCCATACTTTCCACTACTTTGCCGTACTTTGCCACTACTTTGCAGTACTTTGCCACTACTTTGCCACTACTTTGCCGTGCTTTGCCACTACTTTGTTGTACTTTGCTTCTACTTTGTCGTACTTTGCCACTACTTTGCATTACTTTGCCACCACTTTGCATTACTTTGCCACTAGTTTGGCGTACATTGCCGTGCTTTGCCACTACTTTGCAGTACTTTGCCACTTCTTTGCCGTAGTTTGCCACTACTTTGCACTACTTTGCCACTACTTTGCCGTACTTTGCCACTACTTTGGTGTACATTACCGTACTTTGCCACTACTTTGCCGTACTTTGCCACTACTTTGCAGTACTTTGTCACTACTTTGCTATTACTTTGCCGTGCTTTGCCACTATTTTGTTGTACTTTGCCACTACTTTGCCGTAGTTTGCCACTATTTTGCTCTACTTTGCTTCTACTTTGGCGTACTTTGCCACTACTTTGTCGTACTTTGCCACTACTTTGCATTACTTTGCCACCACTTTGCATTACTTTGCCACTACTTTGGCGTAAATTGCCGTACTTTGCCATAATTTGCCGTTCTTTGCACTACTTTGAAGTACTTGGCACTACTTTGTAGTACTTTGCCGTACTTTGCCACTACTTTGCAGTACTTTGCCACTACTTTGCAGTACTTTGCCACTACTTTGCAGTACTTTGCCACTACTTGCCGTACTTTCCACTACTTTGCCGTACTTTGCCACTACTTTGCAGTGCTTTGCCACTACTTTGCCATGCTTTGCCACTACTTTGCCGTAGTTTGCCACTACTTTGCACTACTTTGCCAATACTTTGCTGTAGTTTGCCACTACCTTGCTACCACTTTGCCGTACATTGCCACTACTTTGTCATACTTTGCCACTACTTTGCAGTACATTGCCACTACTTTGTCAAACTTTGCCACTACTTTGCAGTATTTTGCCCCTACTTTGCAGTACTTTGCCGTGCTTTGCCACTAATTTGCCGTACTTTCAATTGCCACTACTTTGCCGTACTTCGCCACTACTTTGACGTAGTTTGCCACTACTTTGCAGTACTTTGCCACTACTTTGCAGTACTTTGCCTCTTCTTGCCATACTTTCCACTACTTTGCCGTACTTTGCCACTACTTTGCAGTACTTTGCCACTACTTTGCCACTACTTTGCCGTGCTTTGCCACTACTTTGTTGTACTTTGCCACTACTTTGCCGTAGTTTGCCACTACTTTGCTCTACTTTGCTTCTACTTTGACGTACTTTGCCACTACTTTGTCGTACTTTGCCACTACTTTGCATTACTTTGCCACCACTTTGCATTACTTTGCCACTACTTTGGCGTAAATTGCCGTACTTTGCCATACTTTGCCGTTCTTTGCACTACTTTGAAGTACTTGGCACTACTTTGCACTACTTTGCCGTACTTTGCCACTACTTTGCAGTACTTTGCCACTACTTTGCAGTACTTTGCCACTACTTTGCAGTACTTTGCCACTACTTGCCGTACTTTCCACTACTTTGCCGTACTTTGCCACTACTTTGCAGTGCTTTGCCACTACTTTGCCATGCTTTGCCACTACTTTGCATTACTTTGCCACTACTTTGCCGTAGTTTGCCACTACTTTGCACTACTTTGCCATACTTTGCCGTTCTTTGCACTACTTTGAAGTACTTGGCACTACTTTGCAGTACTTTGCCGTACTTTGCCACTACTTTGCAGTACTTTGCCACTACTTTGCAGTACTTTGCCACTACTTTGCATTACTTTGCCACTACTTTGCATTACTTTGCCACTACTTTGGAGTACATTACCGTACTTTGCCACTACCTTGCAGTACTTTGCCACTACTTTAAAGTACTCGCACTACTTTGCAGTACTTTGCCACTACTTTGCAGTACTTTGCCTCTACTTGCCATACTTTCCACTACTTTGCCGTACTTTGCCACTAATTTGCCGTGCTTTGCCACTACTTTGTGGTACTTTGCTTCTACTTTGTCGTACTTTGCCACTAATTTGCATTACTTTGCCACCACTTTGCATTACTTTGCCACTAGTTTGGCGTACATTGCTGTGCTTTGCCACTACTTTGCAGTACTTTGCCACTTCTTTGCCGTAGTTTGCCACTACTTTGCACTACTTTGCCACTACTTTGCCGTACTTTGCCACTACTTTGCAATACTTCGCCACTAATTTGCATTACTTTGCCTCTACTTTGGTGTACATTACCGTACTTTGCCACTACTTTGCCGTACTTTGCCACTACTTTGCAGTACTTTGTCACTACTTTGCCATTACTTTGCCGTGCTTTGCCACTATTTTGTTGTACTTTGCCACTACTTTGCCGTAGTTTGCCACTACTTTGCTCTACTTTGCTTCTACTTTGACGTACTTTGCCACTACTTTGTCGTACTTTGCCACTACTTTGCATTACTTTGCCACCACTTTGCATTACTTTGCCACTACTTTGGCGTAAATTGCCGTACTTTGCCATACTTTGCCGTTCTTTGCACTACTTTGAAGTGTTTGGCACTACTTTGCAGTACTTTGCCGTACTTTGCCACTACTTTGCAGTACTTTGCCACTACTTTGCAGTACTTTGCCACTACTTTGCAGTACTTTGCCACTACTTGCCGTACTTTCCACTACTTTGCTGTACGTTGCCACTACTTTGCAGTGCTTTGCCACTACTTTGCCATGCTTTGCCACTACTTTGCCGTAGTTTGCCACTACTTTGCACTACTTTGCCAATACTTTGCTGTAGTTTGCCACTACCTTGCTACCACTTTGCCGTACATTGCCACTACTTTGTCGTACTTTGCCACTACTTTGCAGTACATTGCCACTACTTTGTCAAACTTTGCCACTACTTTGCAGTATTTTGCCCCTACTTTGCAGTACTTTGCCGTGCTTTGCCACTAATTTGCCGTACTTTCAATTGCCACTACTTTGCCGTACTTCGCCACTACTTTGACGTAGTTTGCCACTACTTTGCAGTACTTTGCCACTACTTTGCAGTACTTTGCCTCTTCTTGCCATACTTTCCACTACTTTGCCGTACTTTGCCACTACTTTGCAGTACTTTGCTCTACTTTGCTTCTACTTTGACGTACTTTGCCACTACTTTGTCGTACTTTGCCACTACTTTGCATTACTTTGCCACCACTTTGCATTACTTTGCCACTACTTTGGCGTAAATTGCCGTACTTTGCCATACTTTGCCGTTCTTTGCACTACTTTGAAGTACTTGGCACTACTTTGCAGTACTTTGCCGTACTTTGCCACTACTTTGCAGTACTTTGCCACTACTTTGCAGTACTTTGCCACTACTTTGCAGTACTTTGCCACTACTTGCCGTACTTTCCACTACTTTGCCGTACTTTGCCACTACTTTGCAGTGCTTTGCCACTACTTTGCCATGCTTTGCCACTACTTTGAATTACTTTGCCACTACTTTGCCGTAGTTTGCCACTACTTTGCACTACTTTGCCATACTTTGCCGTTCTTTGCACTACTTTGAAGTACTTGGCACTACTTTGCAGTACTTTGCCGTACTTTGCCACTACTTTGCAGTACTTTGCCACTACTTTGCAGTACTTTGCCACTACTTTGCAGTACTTTGCCACTACTTGCCGTACTTTCCACTACTTTGCCGTACTTTGCCACTACTTTGCAGTGCTTTGCCACTACTTTGCCATGCTTTGCCACTACTTTGCTGTAGTTTGCCACTACCTTGCTAACACTTTGCCGTACATTGCCACTACTTTGTTGTTCTTTGCCACTACTTTGCAGTACATTGCCACTACTTTGTCAAACTTTGCCACTACTTTGCAGTATTTTGCCCCTACTTTGCTGTACTTTGCCGTGCTTTGCCACTAATTTGCCGTACTTTCAATTGCCACTACTTTGCCGTACTTCGCCACTACTTTGCCGTAGTTTGCCACTACTTTGCAGGACTTTGCCACCACTTTGCCGTACTTTGCCACTACTTTGTTGTTCTTTGCCACAACTTTGCAGTGCTTTGCCACTACTTTGCCATGCTTTGCCACTACTTTGCCGTAGTTTGCCACTACTTTGCACTACTTTGCCACTACTTTGCTGTAGTTTGCCACTACTTTGCTACTACTTTGCCGTACTTTGCCACTACTGTGTCGTACTTTGCCACTACTTTGAAGTACTTTGCAACTACTTTGCACTACTTTGCAGTACTTTGCCACTACTTTGCAGTACTTTGCCACTACTTTGCAGTACGTTGCCACTACTTTGCAGTACTTTGCTATCTTTGCCATTACTTTGCAGTACTTTGCCACTACTTTACAGTACTTTGCCACTACTTTGCCGTAGTTTGCCACTACTCTGCCACTACTTTGCCATAGTTTGCCACTACTTTGCCACTACTTTGCCGTACATTGCCACTATTTTGTCGTACTTTGCCATGACTTTGCAGTACATTGCCACTACTTTGTCGAACTTTGCCACTACTTTGCCGTATTTTGCCCCTACATTGCAATACTTTGCCGTGCTTTGCCACTAATTTGCCGTACTTTCAATTGCCACTACTTTGCCGTACTTCGCCACTACTTTGCCGTAGTTTGCCACTACTTTGCAGGACTTTGCCACCACTTTGCCTTACTTTGCCATACTTTGCCACTACTTTGTCGTACTTTGCCACTACTTTGCATTACTTTGCCACTACTTTGCATTACTTTGCCACTACTTTGCATTACTTTGCCACTACTTTGGAGTACATTACCGAACTTCGCCACTACTTTGCAGTACTTTGCCACTACTTTGCAGTACTTTGCCACTACTTTGGAGTACATTGCCGTACTATGCCACTACTTTGCAGTACTTTGCCACTACTTTGCAGTACTTTCCACTACTTTGAAGTACTTTGCCACTACTTTGCCACTACTTTGCTACTACTTTGCCGTACTTTGCCACTACTGTGTCGTACTTTGCCACTACTTTGAAGTACTTTGCAACTACTTTGCACTACTTTGCAGTACTTTGCCACTACTTTGCAGTACTTTGCCACTACTTTGCAGTACGTTGCCACTACTTTGCAGTACTTTGCTATTCTTTGCCATTACTTTGCAGTACTTTGCCACTACTTTCCAGTACATTGTCGTACTTTGCCACTACTTTGCCATGCTTTGCCACTACTTTGCAGTACTTTGCCACTACTTTGCCGTAGTTTGCCACTACTCTGCCACTACTTTGCCGTTGTTTGCCACTACTTTGCCGTACATTGCCACTACTTTGTCGAACTTTGCCACGACTTTGCAGTACATTGCCACTACTTTGTCGAACTGTGCCACTACTTTGCAGTATTTTGCCCCTACATTGCAATACTTTGCCGTGCTTTGCCACTAATTTGCCGTACTTTCAATTGCCACTACTTTGCCGTACTTCGCCACTACTTTGCCGTAGTTTGCCACTACTTTGCAGGACTTTGCCACCACTTTGCCGTACTTTGCCACTACTTTGTCGTACTTTGCCACTACTTTGCCACTACTTTGCATTACTTTGCCACTACTTTGCATTACTTTGCCACTACTTTGCATTACTTTGCCACTACTTTGGAGTACATTACCGAACTTCGCCACTACTTTGCAGTACTTTGCCACTACTTTGCAGTACTTTGCCACTACTTTGGAGTACATTGCCGTACTATGCCACTACTTTGCAGTACTTTGCCACTACTTTGCAGTACTTTCCACTACTTTGAAGTACTTTGCCACTACTTTGCCACTACTTTGCTACTACTTTGCCGTACTTTGCCACTACTGTGTCGTACTTTGCCACTACTTTGAAGTACTTTGCAACTACTTTGCACTACTTTGCAGTACTTTGCCACTACTTTGCAGTACTTTGCCACTACTTTGCAGTACGTTGCCACTACTTTGCAGTACTTTGCTATTCTTTGCCATTACTTTGCAGTACTTTGCCACTACTTTCCAGTACATTGTCGTACTTTGCCACTACTTTGCCATGCTTTGCCACTACTTTGCAGTACTTTGCCACTACTTTGCCGTAGTTTGCCACTACTCTGCCACTACTTTGCCGTTGTTTGCCACTACTTTGCCGTACATTGCCACTACTTTGTCGAACTTTGCCACGACTTTGCAGTACATTGCCACTACTTTGTCGAACTGTGCCACTACTTTGCAGTATTTTGCCCCTACATTGCAATACTTTGCCGTGCTTTGCCACTAATTTGCCGTACTTTCAATTGCCACTACTTTGCCGTACTTCGCCACTACTTTGCCGTAGTTTGCCACTACTTTGCAGGACTTTGCCACCACTTTGCCGTACTTTGCCACTACTTTGTCGTACTTTGCCACTACTTTGCCACTACTTTGCATTACTTTGCCACTACTTTGCATTACTTTGCCACTACTTTGCATTACTTTGCCACTACTTTGGAGCACATTACCGTACTTTGCCACTACCTTGCAGTACTTTGCCACTACTTTAAAGTACTCGCACTACTTTGCAGTACTTTGCCACTACTTTGCAGTACTTTGCCTCTACTTGCCATACTTTCCACTACTTTGCCGTACTTTGCCACTAATTTGCAGTACTTTGCCACTACTTTGCCGTGCTTTGCCACTACTTTGTTGTACTTTGCTTCTACTTTGTCGTACTTTGCCACTACTTTGCATTACTTTGCCACCACTTTGCATTACTTTGCCACTAGTTTGGCGTACATTGCCGTTCTTTGCCATACTTTGCCGTTCTTTGCACTACTTTGAAGTACTTTGCCACTACTTTGCAGTACTTTGCCGTACTTTGCCACTACTTTGCTGTACTTTGCCACTACTTTGCAGTACTTTGTCACTACTTTGCAGTACTTTGCTATCTTTGCCATTACTTTGCAGTACTTTGCCACTACTTTACAGTACTTTGCCACTACTTTGCCGTAGTTTGCCACTACTCTGCCACTACTTTGCCATAGTTTGCCACTACTTTGCCACTACTTTGCCGTACATTGCCACTATTTTGTCGTACTTTGCCATGACTTTGCAGTACATTGCCACTACTTTGTCGAACTTTGCCACTACTTTGCCGTATTTTGCCCCTACATTGCAATACTTTGCCGTGCTTTGCCACTAATTTGCCGTACTTTCAATTGCCACTACTTTGCCGTACTTCGCCACTACTTTGCCGTAGTTTGCCACTACTTTGCAGGACTTTGCCACCACTTTGCCTTACTTTGCCATACTTTGCCACTACTTTGTCGTACTTTGCCACTACTTTGCATTACTTTGCCACTACTTTGCATTACTTTGCCACTACTTTGCATTACTTTGCCACTACTTTGGAGTACATTACCGAACTTCGCCACTACTTTGCAGTACTTTGCCACTACTTTGCAGTACTTTGCCACTACTTTGGAGTACATTGCCGTACTATGCCACTACTTTGCAGTACTTTGCCACTACTTTGCAGTACTTTCCACTACTTTGAAGTACTTTGCCACTACTTTGCCACTACTTTGCTACTACTTTGCCGTACTTTGCCACTACTGTGTCGTACTTTGCCACTACTTTGAAGTACTTTGCAACTACTTTGCACTACTTTGCAGTACTTTGCCACTACTTTGCAGTACTTTGCCACTACTTTGCAGTACGTTGCCACTACTTTGCAGTACTTTGCTATTCTTTGCCATTACTTTGCAGTACTTTGCCACTACTTTCCAGTACATTGTCGTACTTTGCCACTACTTTGCCATGCTTTGCCACTACTTTGCAGTACTTTGCCACTACTTTGCCGTAGTTTGCCACTACTCTGCCACTACTTTGCCGTTGTTTGCCACTACTTTGCCGTACATTGCCACTACTTTGTCGAACTTTGCCACGACTTTGCAGTACATTGCCACTACTTTGTCGAACTGTGCCACTACTTTGCAGTATTTTGCCCCTACATTGCAATACTTTGCCGTGCTTTGCCACTAATTTGCCGTACTTTCAATTGCCACTACTTTGCCGTACTTCGCCACTACTTTGCCGTAGTTTGCCACTACTTTGCAGGACTTTGCCACCACTTTGCCGTACTTTGCCACTACTTTGTCGTACTTTGCCACTACTTTGCCACTACTTTGCATTACTTTGCCACTACTTTGCATTACTTTGCCACTACTTTGCATTACTTTGCCACTACTTTGGAGTACATTACCGAACTTCGCCACTACTTTGCAGTACTTTGCCACTACTTTGCAGTACTTTGCCACTACTTTGGAGTACATTGCCGTACTATGCCACTACTTTGCAGTACTTTGCCACTACTTTGCAGTACTTTCCACTACTTTGAAGTACTTTGCCACTACTTTGCCACTACTTTGCTACTACTTTGCCGTACTTTGCCACTACTGTGTCGTACTTTGCCACTACTTTGAAGTACTTTGCAACTACTTTGCACTACTTTGCAGTACTTTGCCACTACTTTGCAGTACTTTGCCACTACTTTGCAGTACGTTGCCACTACTTTGCAGTACTTTGCTATTCTTTGCCATTACTTTGCAGTACTTTGCCACTACTTTCCAGTACATTGTCGTACTTTGCCACTACTTTGCCATGCTTTGCCACTACTTTGCAGTACTTTGCCACTACTTTGCCGTAGTTTGCCACTACTCTGCCACTACTTTGCCGTTGTTTGCCACTACTTTGCCGTACATTGCCACTACTTTGTCGAACTTTGCCACGACTTTGCAGTACATTGCCACTACTTTGTCGAACTGTGCCACTACTTTGCAGTATTTTGCCCCTACATTGCAATACTTTGCCGTGCTTTGCCACTAATTTGCCGTACTTTCAATTGCCACTACTTTGCCGTACTTCGCCACTACTTTGCCGTAGTTTGCCACTACTTTGCAGGACTTTGCCACCACTTTGCCGTACTTTGCCACTACTTTGTCGTACTTTGCCACTACTTTGCCACTACTTTGCATTACTTTGCCACTACTTTGCATTACTTTGCCACTACTTTGCATTACTTTGCCACTACTTTGGAGCACATTACCGTACTTTGCCACTACCTTGCAGTACTTTGCCACTACTTTAAAGTACTCGCACTACTTTGCAGTACTTTGCCACTACTTTGCAGTACTTTGCCTCTACTTGCCATACTTTCCACTACTTTGCCGTACTTTGCCACTAATTTGCAGTACTTTGCCACTACTTTGCCGTGCTTTGCCACTACTTTGTTGTACTTTGCTTCTACTTTGTCGTACTTTGCCACTACTTTGCATTACTTTGCCACCACTTTGCATTACTTTGCCACTAGTTTGGCGTACATTGCCGTTCTTTGCCATACTTTGCCGTTCTTTGCACTACTTTGAAGTACTTTGCCACTACTTTGCAGTACTTTGCCGTACTTTGCCACTACTTTGCTGTACTTTGCCACTACTTTGCAGTACTTTGTCACTACTTTGCAGTACTTTGCCACTACTTGCCGTACTTTCCACTACTTTGCCGTACTTTGCCACTACTTTGCAGTGCTTTGCCTCGAATTTGCCATGCTTTGCCACTACTTTGCAGTATTTTGCCACTACTTTGCCGTGGTTTGCCACTACTTTGCACTACTTTGCCACTACTTTGCCATAGTTTGCCACTACTTTGTCACTACGTCGCAGTACATTGCCACTACTTTGTCGAACTTTGCCACTACTTTGCAGTATTTTGCCCCTACTTTGCTATACTTTGCCGTGTTTTGCCACTAATTTGCCGTACTTTCAATTGTCACTACTTTGCCGTACTTCGCCACTACTTTGCCGTACTTTGCCACTACTTTGCAGTGCTTTGCCACTACTTTGCCATGCTTTGCCACTACTTTGCATTACTTTGCCACTACTTTGCCGTAGTTTGCCACTACTTTGCACTACTTTGCCACTACTTTGCTGTAGTTTCCCACTAC